>NW_027206612.1:1720000-1955000 GCF_024711535.1 Dipodomys merriami | reverse complement strand
CGCTGTCCCATGTCATGCTAGCACATGTATGTGTCTGTGAGTGTTCATGTGTTTGTGTGCCCCTGTACTTGTGAGTTTGTCTGGCTGTCACACTGTGGAGCTCTGCACTAGTGGACAAGCTCTGGGAGGTCTCAGCCAGCCCACTGGGCCTCAGACAGCCGTCCTGAGTACTCTCTAGCCCTCAGTGCTGGGCTAGCTACCCACTTACCATGTGTGTGCAGAAGTCCGTTACACAGAACGACATCGTGTGGTCCGTATGTGATTATGCTACAGGACAGCACATTTGTCACTCCTGATACAAATGCGAGTTACTGAGTTTCTCCAGGAAACCAGCAAGCAACACAGAATTGGAACTCAGGCCTTCTGTTTCTAAATTCAGTGGAAGGCAACCGCTACTCCTCTGGTGTCATCTCAGAGAAACGCTGCCCCTCTACCAAAGCCTTTCTCTTTGAAGTCTTTACACTTCTGCTTCTGCTGCATGCTCCCTGAGAACAGTTATTTTTAAATCTCTTCACATTCCTAGACCCCTCTGTGGCAGTAGTAGTCCATAATTTGTATTTGAAGGGGGACAGAGAAAAAGGAAGAGAAGAAAGAGGGAGAAAAGAAAGGAAAATTTAAATATTATATCCAATTGGATCAGGATGATAATTTAGCCAGCATGAGTCATTTATTTTACAAACATATGTGCATTGCTAAGTGAAATGCAAATGTATTTATGGGTAAACATTGATCATTACATAACACATTAAAGCATATATGTATTTATCATATATGCATGCATGTTTCTT
Organism: Dipodomys merriami; assembly: GCF_024711535.1. Taxonomy (NCBI): domain Eukaryota; kingdom Metazoa; phylum Chordata; class Mammalia; order Rodentia; family Heteromyidae; genus Dipodomys; species Dipodomys merriami. The sequence goes on along the minus strand of NW_027206612.1, from coordinate 1,954,212 downwards.
GCCAGCTGGGTTCTTGGTTTATCTCAGGAAGGTGCTTGTTAATTTAGACACTGTCCTCATAGCCACAGTTTTTTTGAATAATGGATAGATTTTACAGCCCTTGGCCCTTGTAAGACAGACATTATTATTCATGATTTTTTACATTGCTGTATAATCTATTTTTAAAATGTCTTGCAGCCATATGCTGCTCTTGATCTGCGTAAGAAACCCTCCCAGTGGGAGTTACATGAATCCAGGATCGAAATCAGCATTTGCTTTGTATTTTGTTCTGGTTTTTGTTTGCTTACTGAAGAAGCTGACCGTCTTCTGCTGATTGAGTTTTCCCATGACTCGACTATTCACAGAGGCAGCCTCTTGTGAAGCCTGCAGACACTTGTGCAGGCGTCTGAGTTGTTTGGGTTGTTCACAATGTCAAGCCGGAGATGAGTGCTCCTGTCCTGGGTCCTCACAAGGACACACAGGCAATCTTAATGTCACCATCCAACACCTGCATGCCCTGGCAATCTGTGACTCCCTCCTCAGGGACCTCCGTAGCTGGCCCAAGCATTGTCCTAAGGCTTAAGGCCAAGCAGTAAGCCCAATGACTTCAGGCAAACGTTTGGAAAGAGGCAGAGTCTCTGAATAAAGCCAGGTTTAGTTGGCAGTAATACAGAGTAACACAGAGAGTGTAGAAAAACCCTCATACATGGTCTTCTGCCCCTGGCTACCAGTCCTTCCTTCCAGTTAGAAAACACTACACACATACACACACACACACACACACACACACACACACACACACACACACACACACACACACACACACACACACGAGAAAATGGAAAGCTTTGCCCTGCAGTCTGATTTGATCAGTACCCCCAAAATACACAAAGAGTCGTGGGATGCAGCAGGAAAACAAGAGATAGGAAAAGCCCCACCGAGCAGTTATTAAAACCCAAGAGAGAGCCAGTGGCTCACACCAGTAATCCTAACTACTCAGGAGGCTGAGATCTGAGGGTCAAGGTTCAAAGCCAGCCAGAGCATTAAAGTCTGTGAGACTCTTATCTCCAATCGACTACCAGAAAGCAGGGAGTGGTGCTGTGGCCCAAGTGGAAGAGAGCTCACCTTGAGCAAAAAAAAAAAATGCTTAGGGTCAACACCCAGACCCTAAATTCAATCCCCAGGATCAGGGGGGAAACAACCCCTCAAGATGCAGTAGTGTGGAGAGGATGCATCTGGTGGCACTGTGGCTTCGATTCCTTTAAGGGCCCAGTGGCGGACCGCTGTGGGGTGATCTGAAAGCCCTCCCCCGCACTGGCCGTCCAATGTCACTGTGCTCTCACACAGGCTCTGGCTCTGCTTAGTTAGCAGTGTGTCACTGGAGTGGGCTGGCACTGGGGGAGGTGTAACGTTGCAGGGGCAATTGTCTGGAGATACTGATCAGTTCCAGATGAGGCCATCCCAGGATGCAGGATGCAGGCCCCTCCTGGAGAAGGTTCCTAAATGAGCCAGGGCCAGGGCAGAGCCCGGCTTCCCTCCCTCCCCCCACCCCCAACCCTCTCCACCATTTTTAAGTGAAACTAGATCCGTTTGGATGTTATTAGGCTTGCTTCTGCAACATGGTGCTTTTTTTTCTTTTCTTGCCATTTACATATTTCCTAGGAGACAAGCTCCCATCTAATCATGGATTAGGACTTGGAAAAATCAGTACATTTTATGCTTTGGAGAATGCCATTTTCTCTGTGAAAATGGAAGCGTTGGTAGCTACTCCTTGTGGTAATGGACAGTGTTCTCTACTGATGTAAATTAAAGTGTGCATAAACACTGACAGATAAATCAGTCGATGAAAATGTGAATCGGTGCCCCAAAATGCACCATACTCCCTTTAAATGCTTCTCAAAATACACCACAATGCATTTCATCCCAACAAATATCTCTCAACCAGAATTCCTTAGAGAAAGCAAGATTAATTGGTCATGAACTACAAAATAAACACATACACATATATACTCATAAATGTACATATATATGTATACACATACATTTTTATGGTAACACAGAAACAGCATTTTAAAAGCCTATTTGTTCCCCTACACATAGGAAAATTGGAATATTAGACTTTGAAATGATAGATCATACACACAGCACCCAAAATTTCTCTGGATAAATACACACATGAGCTGAACATGTATACACGCCTGTGAACATTTGATAGAGCAATGGCTTGCAAACGTTATTTAAGTACCTGGTGAGGCACGAGGACTTCCTGTCACCACCCAGGTAAACGGGAGAGTAGGTGGGGCTGGGCTTTAGCTGTGCAGACCCGCTTAGAGTCCATGAGAGTTACAGCAGGGTGGGAAAAACAGAGGCTGGGGACCCCCAGCCCTGCTGCCCCTGGAAGCCAGCCCTCCCCAGCTGAGACCTCCTCTAGCAACTTCAGATCCATCCTTTGCAGATAGAATAACTAATTTAAGCTCTCATTTTAAAATACATGAATAAAATTGAGTAGCCAGGCACAGAAATGCATAGGCAATATGTCACGGTATGCTGAGCAATTTTGAAACCATTTATGTAGTTTACCCATGAAACTGCTTTCAAGCTACTTGAAAACTGCTCCTTCCCTCCTTCCTTCCTTCCTTCCTTCCTTCCTTCCTTCCTTCCTTCCTTCCTTCCTTCCTTCCTTCCTTCCTTCCTTCCTGTAGCTTGAGATCAGGATTCCCTGCCACTGGATATTCTGCTCAGGAACCAGATCCATGACTTCACTGAGGGTAATTGGAGTTTAATTAACATGGGTGCTCTTAAGAGAAAAGAAAAACATTTATGGGGAAATAAAAACAGAGTCCCAGTGTCCCAGAGAGCTTTGGGGTTTTCCAGAAGGTTCCTGGTGCCAGGCCTCATCCAGCACCACTCTCAGCTGTGACAAACACCCACGATGCCCCGCAGGACACTCGCCAATGATTTGCTTTAGCTCCTGGTGTCATTTTGGGCCAGAGCTACAATCACCAAGATGCTTTTGCCAACTGCGGGCACAGCAGGAAAGACTGGAGGCAGGTAGACTTGCTCCCTGTCAAAGGCTACGGAGCAGGGTGCCACCCAGGAGGTCCCCCTGAGGCTCCTGCTGAGCTCCTGAGTAACTGCTCACCCCACCCCCGCCCTGTCTGTGACACCACGTCTGCAAAGCTACTCAGGGCAGGGCTTGAGGCTCCTGTTTCCTCAGCTGGCTGAATGCTGTGTCTCCAATAAACATGTCTGGGAAAGCAGCTGGACTGGTCGCACAGAGCAAGTGCCTTTCACCCTGAAGCAGCGAGGTCACCTATGCAGCAGAGCTGGGAGTCCATGTGGGAGAAAGACAGGAACATGAACACAGGGTGGAAACTCAGAGCAGGGTGCGGGCAGCTGGGAACTGTGGAGAACATGGCGGCCAGCGGCACACACAAGTTAGGCTTTCCACAGATGCCGGTTAAGCAGTTTGGAAACCTTGTATGTTCTAGACATTACTAAAAATACGTCCTTGTTAAGGAAAAGAACTTTCTCTTGTTGGGCAGCAATCTGCTTTCCTCTCTTTCTAGAATAAGATTGGTAAGATTCAGATATTCACTCATGACATATTTCCTCTCTCCTTCCTGCCCCCATCCCCTCCCCATCTCCAAGACACAAGTGGTGCTGGTCTAGCTGGGCTTCTGCTGCTCACCCTGGCAGACATTGTTCCCGACTGCTAGCAAGACTGAACAAACTGTGCCCTGCTTTAAAAGACAGCAACATCTGGGCAAAGGTCACAAGGACGTGTGGGCAGCTGCTCAAGGCCTTGTGTTATGGAGCTGTCTCTTGGGAAAAAGAAGGTTTTCACAACATCCATTTGGTCCCTCAGCATCTGATGTCCTTGAAAAATATGAGGCAGAGACAAGCTGGCCCCACTGTAGTCCCTCAGTGATAAAAGCATTGTGATAGCAAGATCCTGGTGTTTGATGCTCATGCAAAAGATGAGTGGCTAGATAAAGTGATGGATGGATAAATGGATTTGTAGTGGATAGATGTATAGATTGATAGATGAATTGAAGGAAAGATGAATGAAGGAGTGGGGAAAGTGGATGGGTGAATGATGGATAGATGAATAGGCATATAGATGATAGATAGATAGAATATTTAAATAAGATACAAAAGATACAAATGGACCTTTAAACTTCAAGATCATACAGACTATACAAGTCCTGATAGACGGCACTTGTTAAGGCTGTAGTAGTTGTACACAACTAAGGTCCTTGCTGCCAACCCAGTCATCATAAATATCAGCCTCTCCGCACACATCAAAAGGAGAGAGGGCTCCACAGCAGGCCGGGGGTAATGTCCTGGGGTAGCAGGGGCGTGCACTCACAGTGCTGAAGAGACTTCGATGGCCTGCCTCAGAGTGTACTCAGACATCCGATGCACTGCACCTCAGATGTCCGATGGACTGCACCTCAGACGTCCGATGGACTGCACCTCAGACTTTCGATGGACTGCACCTCAGACGTCTGATGGACTGCACCTCAGACGTCCGATGGACTGCGCCTCAGCCGTCCAAAGGACTGCACCTCCGACGAAGGCAGGCTGGACAAGGCAGCAGCAGAGGCATGAGCCCTCAAGTGTGTCACGGGACCGTGAGAGCATGTGGGAATGAGGGTGTGCACAAAGCTTCACGGGGAGGCTCTGCCGTTGTCACATGCTCCCTGTGCCAGAAAATGAGTCTGGCTCACGTGAGGCCAATACCGTGCAAAGCGCCACTGGGCTGGCTGGACGAGCATCCGGGGCCCCGGGTTGAGGATGCAGCCTTGCATCAGGGGGCTGCCACCGAGGGAGCAGTGTCTGCTTCCCGAGGTGGGGGCGGTGTTAGGGATCTGAGCTTCCCAGGGTCTCCACCCCACAGGCCCCCTGGACACCGGGCGGGGAGCTGATGGGACCCAGCGGAGGACCACAGCATCAGCTCTAACTAGGGGCCATTTTTCCAGAGCCAGTGAAGCCTGTGGAGAGGTGGAGGCGACGCCTTCCTCTACACTTCTAGGGACCAGGCTTTGTGACCTTCAGAACCAGGATTCTGCTCTGAGACCTCCTGGCTAGAGATGGTGGATGGGGGCTCCTGCTGGCTCTGTCTCCACACTCATGCTTGGAAGCTGGCCGCCAAGGGGTAGGGAACTCCGGCCACATGGAAGCGTCCCAACTGCAGCCCAGCCACGGAAAGAGCCAAGCCAGCGCCCCCGCGCGGTGTGTGTCGGGCCCACAGAGGAGGAAGGGCAAGCCCTCCCAGCAAAGCCTGCTACCCAGCCAGGCCTTCAGTAAAGCACCGTCACCATGTGGAGAGGGGTACACGTGTCACACAGCTGTGATTGAAAACAAAACCTAGAGAGGAAAACAGGTTCCACCTCTCAGGGAAAACCACTACACCTGCCATTGTCTGACTGTTTTGTCAGAGCTAAGGTCAGTGTGACCAGTGGACAGCTTGGATCTCTGCCTTACTGAAGGCTTGGCATGGACATAGCAAGTCCTCGTCCCTTAGCACAAATGCTGCAAACAGCGCCCACTTGCTGCGAATGAACCTCTCCAAGAGCGTTTGCCAAGTAAGAGTAAAATAGAGAGTTTAATGCGGATGCAGCTGCCCCCGAGTCCCTGCTGAGATGCTCAGAAAAGATAACTATGAGGCTCTGCTCCACCCTAGGAGAGACAGAGACAGAGACAGAGAGAGAGAGAGAGAGAGAGAGAGAGAGAATCTTAATCCCCACCCCCTCCAGCCGCTAGCTCTGAGAGTCACAAACAACTGATCCATTTGTTCTGAGTATGGTCTCCCTGCCCTTGGCAGGATGGAGGGGAGTCCTAGCCTCGAGCTTCTGGAAATGTGAGCTGGTTTGGAGGTGAGGTCTTTGCAGACACCACAGCATCATGCTGGAGGGGGACAGCCCCAAATCCAATATGGCGGGCAGAGATGGCGGGCTGAGGCAGCTGCGCTACAAGGAACAGAGGATGCAAGCAGTGGCCTGGGCTGGGAGGGGCTGGGAGGGCTTGGGAGGGGCTGGGAGAGGCTGGGAGAGGCTGGAAGGTCCCACAAGTCTCGGGGTAGAGCCCATCTATTGCTTCCAGGGTGTCAGACTTCTAGAATCAGAGAGAATAAATATCAGTGGTATGACGTGTGGGGAACGTCGGTTCAGCAGATGGTAGACTCTGACGCACACACAAAGCAGCACAAGGAAGCAACAAAGCATGCGTTCGCTGGACTCCAAAGTCCCAAGTCCAAGAGCCTCTAGTCGGGTCTTGTCCTGGTTCCCTAACACTTACCACCTCTACCAACACTGGCTTCCCCAGAGCAAGTCTGCAGGTAACATCAGCTCCCAGGATCAGAGTGCTCTGAAACTGGCACAGAGGGAGCTAGGGCCCTTGTCTACCCTTCCCCTTGTGCCCAGTCCCATCTCTACTGCCCTCAACACACTGTCAGCAATAGGAATTGAAACACAACCCTGTGCAAAAGAACACAGCATGGTTTAACATAAGACCAGAATCCTATTTTCCTTTTGCCTTTCAGAACAAAAGGTTGTGCAAACCCTTTGCCTCTTATCACAGTTTAAAATAAGTCCTGCCACCCAGTGCCTCTGTGTTTTGATAAACCATCATGAGTGCAGCCCCGGAGGAGGCAGAGAGAGGTGGAGGCTTCACACCGCTGTGTCACAGGGCACATGCGTTTGTTTTCCTATAAGAAGATGGAGTCCTCGGATGGCACGACTGAATCAGTGCTGTAAGGGAGGGAAGGTATCGGATGCTGGGTGCCAGGCTCACTGTAGATCATGGCAGGAGGGTCCTCCGCTTCACCCTTGCAGCATTGGAAAACGTAGCACGCGGTTTCACAGCATCCTGTGTGGCCCATGATGGGGAAGAGGAAGGCTCGGGAATAATGCCAGGCCGGGGTTCCCACAGTCCGAAGTGGTAGAACTCTATACAAATGGCAGCCTTCCGAGACGAAGTTCATTGCTACTACCGCTCCATCTCTCTTTTCAAATGGCCGCACATCATGTGCTTCTTGTTGTTGTTTTTTTCTTTTGTACATTATTCAGCAAAATCTAAATCTATTTGTTTGATCATGGCACAAAATGGATAGAGATCAATTTGCTCTCATTTTCAAAACAAGCTTCCCCTGGGACGTGTTTTGGTTGACCTTGAGTGAGGGGTCAGAGGTGATAGATGCCCTTGCCCAGGGGGCAGCTGGGTCCTGGGCTCTATGGCCCCCAGTGGAAGGAGAGCTCCTGGGAGGGAGAAAGTCCCACCTCCCTCCCCTCCCCCCGGCTCTCTCTGCCTCTGTCCTTCTGCTTAAACAATCCCTTCAAAGCTGGCTTGGCCAATGGTTTTGACCTGATCCATACTCAACAGCTGACAGGCGGTTTGCAGGCTCCTGATGGGCACAAATGGGAGTGAAGGGAACGGACTTGGGGGTAGAAGGAGACCATACCCCAGAGCCCTGTCTAGTGCCCTCTAAGCTACCATGGGCCAGCCGCCCCCGCGTTGATGGAGACCTCTCCTGCCCTGGTACCAAATCGATGGAGACCCCCTCCGGCCCTGGTACCAAGTCAATGGAGACCCCCTCCTGCCCTAGTACCAAGTCAATAGAGACCCCCTCCGGCCCTGGTACCAAGTCGCTGGAGACCCCCTCGGCCTTGGTACCAAGTCAATGGAGACCCCCTCCGGCCCTGGTACCAAGTCAATGGAGACCCCCTCGGCCTTGGTACCAAGTCAGTGGAGACCCCCTCGGCCTTGGTACCAAGGCTCAGCAGAGCATTTCCAGGAGCTCCAATGGGCACGGATGTGAGCTTCCCTGGAAATACAGGCAGCACTGCTCCACCATTCCCAGGACCAGCCTCTCCAGCCCAGGAGGCTGTTCCTGGCTCCTACCTCCTGTCTAGCCGGCCCTGGCAGCTTCCCTGGTCCTGGAGGCCGAGTCTTCCCCAGGCGGCTGACTGCAGCCAGCCAGCCTGTCACCCTCGGAAGGGCACCTCCCGCGCCTGGCCAGAGAGAAGTTCTTGAGAGAGGCTCTCTTCTTCCACCGGAAGCTGTGAGGATGCAGAGAATCTCTGTGGCAGGGTCCTGACCGCTGCTTTTGGTGAGAAGCACCCGGTCCTGAAAAGCAGGACGACGGAGCCAGGCATCCCAGCCTCCTCCGTGGGTCCTCCTGCGTCCTGCAGAGACTAGACAGCCTTGCACAGGCCAGGGAGGAGCAGAAAAGAGTGGACGCCCCGCCAGCTGTCAGGGCCCCACCTGACAAACCTGACATGATGAACTGCCAGGCCACCCTGGACACCACCTCTACCCCGGCCAAGCGTCCCTGCGAGGGCACTGCTGACACAGCCCATTCACACCCTGGCCCCGGTCAGTGGTCTGTTGAAACCTGGACGTCTGGCTGGGGCTGGAGGGCCATCCTCCTACGCCTCCTGTGTCACATGACAAACCTTTCGTTGCCCTTTCCTGTGTCTCTTCATTCCGCATCTCGAGGGTGGGCAGTGCTGGCACATTGAAATCTTGGGGGATTGGCCTGGCTTCACCTCTACTTAGAACCTGCCTCAGGGAAAGAAGGATGCCCCAATACCCGGGGGCCAAGGCCACACCCCATGGCTGACCTTCAGCAGCCCTGTGGTGGGGAGGGGGGGGACTAGCAGCCTGTTCCACAGACGGAAAACCAGAGACTCCAGTGAGGCAGACAATGCCAGCAGCAGCAGGGTGAGCTTCTGCAGGAGGAACAGTGAGAAAGGGAGAAGGAAGAAGAGGAAAGGTCAGGCTGGACCCTCTGGCTTGGCTTCCACCTCATCTCGGGGAAATCAGGGGCCATGGGCTCCAGGACCCCCAGCCTCCTCTTCTGGTCACGTCAGTCTTCAAACATCTGTGGACAGAATTAACCCCATGGACAGAGCTGTAGTGAGAAGAGAATGTGCATCCTAAGGGTGACCCAAGGAAATCCCGATCTCACCCTGCCTTTCTCATTGACCCCCATAGCTCCTCCCACTCTCCCCCAATTTTCCTCCTGCTTCTCTTTAGATGCATACTATTACTTGGTGATAAGATAGTCTAGGTTCGCCCCCGCTGGGTTGGTGGGAGGGGGGAGGGGTGCTCAGATATTATTTGCAAAGGCTAAGAAAGCAGGTGTTCTCAAGCTTATCTGAATATTTTCAGTAAATCCCTGTTTTGAAATGTAAATGATTCTGCTGCCTGACTAGTGGGAGATAAAGCGGTGAACAATGAGTTAATCCTGGTTTTATGCAGTTCATTATCAGACGGCATAATGGAGCTCACACCCAGGTAGATAACCCTGCCCCCATAAATCGCATTTACTGCCAAGCTTACATGGCACATAAACGGACCAGCCTATAAATGTTTTATATGTGCTTACACATGCAATATAGAAACATGATTGTTTTAAATATTTATTCAATTTTAAACATCTCAGTGCTTTATAAAATTACTGGGTTCTTGCTCACACAAACAAGCAGAATTTTGTATTTTCTTCTTGGAGTGAAACTGAATGTGTATATTTAAAAAAACAAAACAGACCATGATTTAATCTTTCGGGGTGACAGTAAGAAGAAATGCAGAAGCTCTAAGGACTTCTTTGCTTTTCTCAATAATTGTAAAAATTAACAATAATTAAGATGCAATCCTCTGTCTATTCAAGTTAAGCCTGTCAATATTCCTCTTGCTTTCCTCCTGTCATTTCAGAAACAAACATTTGTGCTCACCATCCTTACATAAACAGAGCACCTCAAAAGGAAGAGGAGGAGGGCCCTGAGACCCAACCCCTTCATCCTGGATGGCGGCAGCCTCTCTAGGCCTGCGCCCAGCATACAGCTTATAAAAAGGAAGCAGCCTCATGAGTGATCCACTTCTGTATTCTTCCACTCCGCTTTGAGTCCCAGGTAAGACCTTCTGGAAAGCATGTGTCTGTTTACCGGCGGCTTCCTCTTCAGAGCTTGCTTAGACATCTTCTTTCCCACTGGATTCTCTCCTACCAGTCTCTTGTTTCTGTCATTATTTCTGCATGTGCTGAACCCTTCAGCCCCTGTGTGCTGTTCTTTGGCTTTCTGCACAGATGCGTCTCCTGGGCACTGAGCCTTTCCTTTCCCAGTGAAGAGCTGTGTGTCTCCCTCTCTATTTATTATGCTTCTGGATTCCAGGGACTGCTTCTGGGTGCCTGGGCCTCCAGCACTCCATACCTCTGTGAGCTGACCCGCAGTCCAGCCACTTGCTTGTCCTCTGTGTAAATACAATACTGAAAAGGCCACCAGTGCCTGAGCTGTGAGTTTTCAGTGCTGAAGGGCAATCTCTTAGGTACAATCCAAACAAAAGCATCTTTTTCTTCGAAGTCCCCCTTGGCTACCCCAGGTAAGAGCTTCCTGCCTTATTTGCTGTAAGCAGAAGCTGGGCAGGAAGAGATAAGAGCGGGTTCATATCTCTAGAATATTGACTGTGAAGTACATATTTGCATAACTTGTTACAGGAAAGTCTTAGACAGACATTGCTTAAGAGATATGTCCATTTGTTTTTTATTTAAATATTTGATTCTATGTTTAATCAGAAATGCTGCTAGAGAGACATTGTGCCTCAGCTCCTGTTGTGTGCTTATTGATGGCATTAAATAATGAAAGAACAATGTGTGGAGCACATTCTTTAAGACAGGACCCAGGGCTACGTGCTTCAGACACGTGTCTACCACAGTGGACACGGACACCAATACAGTAGTGCTCACAGCTCTAAACACAAACACATCCGTGGATGAGAATCAAGGTCACGATCAGCAGGCGAAAACAAATGAAGACACTGGGGTTTATTTTCTAAGAAGGATGGTGTGGGTATGCAGAGCCAGCTCAGTTCCTGGGACTAGATGGACTTGTTATTTCTGGGGAACATTGACTGACTTTTAGGTTGCATTGATCACTTTGATTCATTAGGTCATTTCACTGTAAATAGCAAAGCCATTTGTCCCGGAGAAGCTCCCTAGTTGGTGGAAGGATTTCCTAGCAGAAAAGGGCATGGGGCCAGAATATCACTGGAGGGAAGACTAACTCTGCTTCAAGGTCAAGTCCACAGAGAAGAGTAGTTATTGATCCTTGGCTCTGTGCTGTGCCTGACGCTAGGGGCTTCACAATGAATGTTGGATGCTAAACCATCCTGCGCCTCGTGTCTTCATTGGAAATGGCTTTCTAGCAACTTCTAACTGGAAATATTAAATCCATTTTCCATTTCCATAAATGGAGCTCCCCATTTCCCCACCAGTTACATTTGTTGCAGGTCTTACAGAAAGCTGAATCCCTCCTGAATTAAATACTTCCCAACAAACTCGGGATTGCTTTGTGACTGTGGCAATGGCCACACCAGAGCCTATCTCTTCCAAAGTCAGAAGATCAAATGGAGACAAAAGTAAACCTTCAAAGTATTCCACCTCTGCTAAACCCCACCGTGGCATTTCTATTTTTTTTTTTTTGGTTGGTCATGGGACTTGAACTCTGGGCCTGGGCGCTGTCCCTCAGCTCTTCAACTCCAGGCTAGAGCTCTATCACTTGAACCACAACACCACTTCTGGCTTTCTGGTGGTTTATTGGAGAAAAGAGTCTCACGGCCTTTCCTGCTCAGGCTGGCTTTGAACGGTGATCCTCAGATCTCAGCCTCCTGAGTAGCTAGGATGTCAGGCAGGAGCCTCCCATGCCCAGCCCCACCGTGGCTCTTCTATTTCAACAACACAATGCATTTCATTAAAATTCCTGATGATAGTGACATTGGTTTTGTTGTTTTCTTTTTTAACATGCAAAAGTTTTATAGTTAGGCAAGAATTATAATCATACAGGACACCTAAAGGGTCTTAAACTTGGTACCATATAAAGTACAATAGAAGAAAAAGAATTTGCATTAGAAAGAAAGTCCTGGAAAAACTTCTGCACATGTCTGTTTAAAACGTGCTAGAGTAACCTAACAATAGAATTGATGCCCACAGACAGAAGTGGACCTAGTTTGCCGTGGTTGGCTTTGGAATGAAGCAAAAGGCTTGGGATTGCACGGAAGAGCTGTCTACCCACAAGTCTACACTGCCATCCACACACCCCCTTCTCCCTGGACTGATGGGGTGATTGGCTCCCTGGGCTGACTCCTGGCCCATAACCAGGGTCTGTGTCTGAGCCGCGGTAGGAGTTCCCCTGCAGCACTGGGTCAAGATGTGCCCATGAGTTCCTCTTAGACTGTGGAGGTTCCTGTTGCCTGGAGCAGAGAGCTCAGATTTCTTGTATCCATTCTGTACCTCTCCCTGCAGCAGAAAGCCCCCTTTCCATCCTGGCTCTCTCTCTGCCATCTGCTTCCACTGACAGGGCACGGCGCTCATCTTGTCTCTCATAAGCAGTAACCTGTGCCACCCGGGTACAGCTGCTCTTCTATCCAACCACGGCTGGTGTGAGCTGAGAGCCTGTCCCCCAACCCCTATCCTGTCCTTGCTGATCCACCCTGAGTGACAAAATCCCTTCTGAGCGGCACTCAGAGCTGTCTGGACTGCAGGAGCTTGAACACACCGGTTTGACACTGATGATAAGCGTGGTCTGACTGGCCAGTGGAGGCCCAGAGGCCTGGGTGGGAGGAACTATTTCAAGGTGGAAGGTAGGACGTGTCAATCCAAGACACCCTCAGGGATTCTCAGGTCTTTCTCCAGCTACCAGATAGAAGACCAGCATGGGTAAACAGGTGAGCAATTCCCCTGATAGAGCTGTCGTGAGTTGTACTGGTTGTTTCACTGAGACAAGCTCTCTGCATCCTTGTCACTGCCTGGCACGCAGAAAGTGCTCTGCTTTCCTTCTATCGGATGAGATTTCTCTGGTCTACCTATAATAAGAGCATAGGATACCTCTGTATTCAGAAAACAGTGCTTGTAGAACTGGTTATATCCGTATCTTTGATTTCTAAATTGTTTGAAAACTGAGATTCACGGTATTGGAAGCCACCAAAAATCCTGGCCAGCTCCAGCTCCACACACAGCAGGAGGCCTTCAGAACGCCTGGAGACTAAGCGTTTCCCTGGTTTCTCTAGCATCGACGCGTAAGGACTCCCAGGCCACAGCACAGTATTCAAAACAGATGACCTGATTATTTTCCAATCAATCAATCTCATTTAAGACTTTTTTTTTTGCCTACAAGCCAATGCAAATGGAAAACATGTATGTTTGTCTCCCTGGGGAGAAATCGATTACTAAGGCCTGATTTTAGTGGGAGTTCACGTTCAGTTCAAACTCAAAAGTCAAATATCTCATCTTTTCCTTGTGTTTGCTTCTCCAAGTTGAGTAGCTTTGTCTTGACCAGCGTGGGCCCTCAGAGATTCAGGTTTCCTAAAACATCCCCGTGTTGACCAGCAAAGAGATCCCTAGAGATAAATGTGAGCAGAGCCAGGGACACACAAGGAGAGGCACACTGGGGTGTTTTGCAGTGTCAAGGAATGCTGGCTTTATTTGCTCCCACTTTGTATTCACATAAACATCACCCAAGAAGGGGCTGCAGGAGGGATTTCAAGCCAGACTGTGAGAGTTTTGAATTCTAACATTGCCAGTGGATCTCCCTGAGCCTTAAATTCGCCTCTGCAAAGCTGGGCTATCTAAGGAAGTCCCAGGGTGGGTGGAGTGGCGGCAGGAAAGAGGGGTTAGCAATGAACACAGTAGGTGCTCAACAATTTTGGCTGTGAATTAGACCAGGCCACTTTTACCCCAGCACTTGCTCAGGACTCTGCTCTCCAATTTAGTCCCCATGAACCACCCCAAGGGAGACAAACAGCCAATCACAGGTGACCGGCATCTATCTGTCACAGCGTCCATCTGTCACAGAGAGTCCTCGTCTGAGGCCTGACTCTCTACTATGCAGCTCACTGTGTCACACTGGAGATCAAGTTCAGGGCTAACTGCAGAAATCTCCATATCTGCATCCCTGATTATTGACTCAGCAAAGCCATGGAACTTCTCGTGACAGGAAGGGAGCCCAGGTGGCTTTGGGGCTGGCGATGGGGCTGGTGGGGGGAAGGCTCTTCAAATCTCCCCCACTGCTGTAAGTGTTCAACCAGAGTCTGTCTTCCACTGCTCTCCAGTCAGGGCCCCTGGTTCATAATCTTGGGAATCCCCTGCCTGTATACAACCCAGACACGGTGGGAAGATCCCAGTCAGACACGGAAGTTCGGCCCTGCTTCGGGAACATCCTGTCTGCAGGAAGGAGGGCAAAACTGAAGGTAGACGGAGGGAGCGAGGGGGAGGGTTGCTCCCAGCGTTGAACCCTCTTCACTGTAAGCATGGGAGCTCCTACGTCAAAGGGGTGAAGGTTAAATGAGATGGACGCAGCAGGGAAGAGCCCCTCACGAGAGACCTACTCTTTTTCTGTGACTTTCCAGGACCCTGGAGATTCCCATCTTTAGTAGAGCACAGCGAGTCTGACGCATTCACCACACTCAGAACTCCCAGTGATACATCCATGTGTCTATGTATATGTATATACATCTATAGTTATAATTCAATAAGCTCCAGTTGTCTGTCCTGGAGATTATAAATGTGCTGAGGTCGAGGACTATTCTGCGCTCCATCCGTTCTCCTTTGAATTCTCTAAAGCTCCAAGCTACAGCTACAGGCCTGACCCTGCTATTTCTCAGCTGCTCAGAGTGATGAAGGAGGAAGCAATAAACAGGCCACAGAGACACTTTCTAACCTAAGAGGCGGGATTATTGGGGAAGTCAGAGCCTGGCTATTCGCACTCGCTGGGAAATATCAGACAATGACCAGAGAAGCAGCTGCCAGGAAAAGCAGACTGGGAGCCTTCCGGTAACAGCCAGGGCTGCCCGGGACTACCAGAGAGGCCGGCTCGGCGCCTCCTGTGCTTGGTGCCTGTGTCTGTCTCTCCTTGCTTATTTAATGCATGTCCTGACCCCCACTTAACACCGCATCCTTAGACTGTAAACCCAAAACCTCCCAGTCACTGAGGGGAGGTTGTTTCCAGGGGAGGGGCCCCAAGTGTCTGGGACTGAGTCCTGACCTGGCAGAGCAAGATTAGGCTACACTGCCAGACACATGGAGAGCCTCCGACTGTTTGCTGCACGAAGAGTCTGCAGCTCCTTACCTTGTATCTTGGAGGATACCTTAAAGTGAATTCATGCTGCACATTAAATACCGGAGCAGGCTCTTGAAAACGTATCATGCATAAAAAGAGAGAGCAAAGCTTGCAAAACAGCATTCTTTGTTCATCTACGCACCACATGCTGAAAGGGAAGAGATGTCAGGCTGTGCTTTACGCCCTGCTTTGTGGGGCTATTCACGGACAGGCTGGGGTGAGCTATGGTGTCGGTCTGACTGGTCCTGGCTCATCCAGGCCTCTGCCGGCGTGGGAAGCAGTACCGGGACCCCCACCTCTCTCCTCATCTGCCCAGAGTCTTCTCCTTCCTTGGGGAAAAGTGCTCAGATTTGTAGAAAAGTGCTCAAATGTCTCCCTGCCCCCAGCACCCCTAATCCTCCCTGAGCTATCCTCTGCAGGAAAGTCCCTGCTCTCGGGGGAGGAAGGCTCTCTGACTGGCCATTGGGACGCTTTCTTTCATCCTTCAATTCCCTCCACTCCCTGAAGTTTGACTGATAGCTTTCTCCCTAGGTTCCCGAGACCGTACCCCAAATAGGGTGCTTTTAACCTTTGAAGAATGCACTTTGGAGGCAGGGAGTCCTGTCCCCTTCCCTACGCCCCTCCTTCCTGAAGCAGGCTCCCCAAACCAGGAAGATTTTCCATCTCTTCCTTCTCGCCCAAAGACCTTCCTAGAGCAGATGTCCTGTCCACAGGGCATGAAGAAGGGTGTGATTGAGTTTGCTAACTCACCTCCCTCCAGCCCTGTTTCTTAGCCCGACCTTTGTCCGCCAACCTCCTCTGCACGGCTGCCCATAAATGCACGGCCCCCATAAATACATAGCCCCTCATAAATGCACTGCCCCCTCATCTCTTTCCATCTTGAATTGGAAGGCTCCGGAGTCTCCTAAAACCTAAAGCAAATAACTCTTATCCCAGGAGTCTTTTACCGGAAGAAACTTCTTTTGCTTATGGCTCACGTCTTTCTAGACTGTCTGTTAAAGAACGTTCCTGCTGAGCTGCTCGTGCCGCACTCTGCAGCACCCGGGTCGCGAGGAAACAGGGACAATGGTTGTTCTTGAAACCTGTTCTTGATGATCAGAAACGAGCTGAGGGGAGGGGAGCTTGGGCTGCTGGTAGCTGGCCCCCTGTGCCTACTTCACACCACCTGTGGGGCTCGGTTTCTTCAGAAAATTAATTAATTAATACAAGATAAAATTTTCTAAGTTTCCTTTTTGAGTCTAAGAATCTGTAATCCCTGAGTATCTGACCTGGAACTTGAGGTCCTCTGCCTCCTGAGTACTAGGATCACCAGCACGCAGAACTACACCCAGCTAACACGGGGTTTTAACACAGGCCTCCCACTTCAGTCCTTCCTCAAACACGCATTCAGGGCTCCACACATTCTGGAAAGGAACCGAAAGACACAGAAGAAAGCGACTAGGGATTCAGCACAATGAGCGAGCGCTGGAGCTGCTTTCCAAAGCTTTCGCACGGAATTTAAGCTCATAAAGGAAGAAGATCACAGAATACTGGCCTCAGGAGACAATGCTCACTCCCTGGGCAGAGGTCACCTGGTCACCGAGTAAGTTTCCCCTATTAAATTGATTTTTAATTAATTAACTTTAAAATTAATTGTTTTTTTAAATCATTAAAAATATCTCCATTGATCTTAAGAGTTGTTGGCCAGACGCCGGTGGCTGGGAGGGCCTGAGTGCAGGGGACTCTGTCCCAACACTGCAAGCAGTCTGTGGATCTCCTTGGCCAAGAAGATTTTCCCATAGATCAAGTTTCACGTGTAAGTCATTCTTTTACTTGTTCTGTGACTCCACTGAGATCTTCCAGATGTTGAGTGGAGCAAAGGAGATCCATAAAGAGGCTAAGAAAGCTTCATCTGAAATCATCCGTTCTGTTCAAGGATGTAGAATACATTGATGTCTGTTTATAACGCCAGTGTATCTTATTAGGCCCCATCTCGGTGAGCAGGGGGATGTGCATTCCATTCGGGTTAGGAGCAGGGCTCACCCTCACCCCTACTGCTCTTTGGTAAGCTGTAAGCCTGGCTATCCTGGAGGCCGAGAGCAGAAGCAGCATGGTTCAAGGCTAGCCTGGGCAGAAAAGTTCATGAACCACTTCTCAAAGGTTATCAGCAAAAACAAGACTGGAGACATGGCCCAAGCAGTAGAGAGCCAGCCTGCATGGGCGCAGGAAGCATGTCTGCAGGGAGCCTCCCCGCCTCCCCTCCCCCCTCCTCTCATCCATCTTTCCAGGCCCATTCCAGCCGTCTGGATCCCCTTCCATGCTTCCCCAAGCCTGCCCGAGAAGCAGGTGTACTGCCACCTGCCTCTGCTCATCTGGCTGTGCCTCAGCCCCTTCTTGGGGGCTGGGTCCCCTTCGGGCTTCCAAGAGCAGTCCTGCTCCCTCCCCAGCTCCCCTTTCTTCCCTGCCTCCCTGTCTGTCTCCCTCCTTGCCCGCATCGCATCACAGGCTGCACAGTGGCCTGACTTTCTCACGGGGGGGGGGGGGGGGGGGGGACGCCGAGCTACCCTGTGTGTCCTAACAGTCCTAATCCAGGGCAACAGGGCTCCCAGGACTGCTAGTGAGGGAAAGGAAGGAAAGGGAAGGGAGAAAAGAAGGAAGGAGGAAGGAGGAAGGAAGAAAGGGAGGGAGGGAGGGAGGGAGGGAGGGAGGAAGGGAGGGATGGAGGGAGGGAGGGAGGGAGGGAGGGAGGTGCACTCTAAACACACCCTGGCTTGCTCTAGGGTTAGCATGCTCAGCATTACCCATCTCCAGCCAGGTCTGGGAGCTGCTTGCCAGCTCTGCAGGGGACCATGGCCAGCAGTCCATCCGTTACTCAGCAGCCTCTGCAGAAGAGTCAAACAGCAAATAGTCTCCAAAGGAGGCTTTATCACTGATTGTTTCCAGAACACCACACAGGCTTTGGGGAATTCCTGACGCTGGAAATGAAGCACTGAACACAGGGACAGTGACTCAGGGACAGAGCTCAGCCAGGCCCCCGGTGCCCTGTCCAGACAGCATTCACCCACAGCATCTGTTCAGGGACATTAAATGCTCTGTGGCCTCTGTGATAAAAGTCACCAGAGCTGTCAAAGCAACTTCCTTATTTTCTCATGTTTGAGGCAAAACTGTAAAATTTGGCATCTTGCCGTAAGGCCGTCCTGTTTATATGTCGTTTTTATATAGAGATGTAAAGGGAAGAGTCCCAAAGATATGGACGTTTTAGATTCTGAAAGTCATAGAAAGAATACCTTTTTAAAGATGATGATAGCCCAACTCACAGCAGGCAAACGTTTTTAAGACTGACTCGGTTTTTCTGTCTTTTTTTGGTTACGATTGCACTTGGCAATATTCTAAAAGGTTATATCATCCGCTATATAATGATTCTCAACATTTCAGGAGGTCAAAGGACAAATGCAGTCATAATTCTTGATGCACATATGTGAAAACGGAAGTGAGAAACTTCATATGACTTTAGGCAGAGTAGTGAGGAGAGGGGCAAAAGAGGAGACAGCAACTCTGTCCCAGATGAACCAGACACATGGCTGCATGTGATAAACTGCAAACCCTTGGTACAGTCACCTGAGGATAATACATAAATATGTAAGGGCTCAAAGAAAACTGCTTACACTGATAATAAACCACAACTTAGTTAATGTTATTATTTTTAACAGGTTTGTGTATGTGTATGTATGTGTGAGTGTGTGTGTGGTGTGTGTGTGTGTGTGTGTGTGTGTGTGTGAGAGAGAGAGAGAGAGAGAGAGAGAGAGAGAGAGAGAGAGAGAGAGAGAGAGAGAGAGAGAGAGAGAAAGAGAGAGAGAGAGAGAGAGCACCGCAGCTTCACTTAAAGCTTTCTGGTAGTTAATTAGAGGCAAGAGTCTCATGGATTTCCTGCCTGGGCTGGCTTCAAACCGTGATCCTTAGATCTCAGCCTCCTGAATAGCTAAGAGTATAGGTGTGAGCCACTGGCACTGACTGAACAGTTTTTTGACTTAGCACTCTTAGAAAGAGGAGAGGGACTGAGGATCTGATGGGAAAGGGGCTGGGATTTCTCTCTGAGGCAGGAGGGGTCCTCAAGACAAAGGTACAGAGAACCAACCCGTTGCTGCATCTAGAAGTCGCTGCCCGGCTGTGCCCTGGGCAGTGGGTGTGAAGCCCACGTCCCTGCGAGCTCAGTGAGCCAATCGAAAGCATGCTGTCTCCTGGACAGAGGTGTCTCCAGGAAATCACAGAAAGGGCAGCGCTGCATATCTGTTATTTCATGGTTAATGCTGCTCCTTACCACCGAGACTTGGGTAGTTTTTTTTTTTAATTTGCATTTTCTCCTTAAAAAAATTAGAGCCGAAGATATTTACATTTCACATGACAGTTATTTATTTTGCAAGTAGCATAAGAAGAGGGCTAAAATGTCAGCAACACTAACCAAAGGCTGCAGACCTGCTTTCATATTTCATGTCTTTCTTTTATGTCATCAGTGAACTGCTGAAAGTCCTCTACAGGCACCTTGCCTTTCTTGTTCCCTTTCAAGCCACACATGTAGGAGTTGTAGCTGATTCCTGTTAGAAATATTAAGATTTGGATTAAATCCAATAATTTACATGTAAGATAACTAAGAAATATGCATACATCATCACAATTAATACTCGATATTAACATGTGCAAGTGACTGTCTTATCTTTTGACTCTTGGTGAGATTGTTACTGATTTTCTAGTCTAATTCCATGGAAATATTTCTTACGGCTTCCTTACAATGCTAAATAGAAAATTCCAATTGAAAGTTGATAGATATGCAGGCCAGGTGCAGTGGCTCATATCTGTAACCCCAGCCATTCAGAAGTCAGAGACTGATTAGGAAGATTGAAATTTGAGGCCAGCCCAGGCAGAAAGTAAATGAGATTCCATCTTTGCTAAGAAGCCGGTGTTGGCAAAATGAGCCTGTGGTGCTAGATGTGAAGAGACTGTAGGTAGGGAGATGTCTACCTGCCCTGGGCAACACATGAGATGCTACTTGCAAAATAAAGCAAAAAAAGGCTGGTGGCATGGTTCAAGTCATACGGTGCCTGTTCAGCAAGCATGAGTCCTTGAGTTTAAACCCCATTATAGCCAAAAGAAATCATGACGATATAAAATAGACAGTTAAGAATTTATTTATATTACTGCAGCTCTACTCATAGCCAAGCTCTGAGATCACCTAGCAACCTAATAGCCAATGAATCTATAAAGAAAATGTGGGGCTTATATACACAATGGGTTAACATTCAGGCATGGAAGAGAATGAAATTATGTTGTTTTCCAAAAATGGATGGACCTGGATCATCATATAGAGTAAAATAAGCCAAAATTATATGTGTGTATGTGTGTATTCAGTATGTAGAATCCAGATCCAAAATGATGATCATGATGATGACAAATTATGAAGGTAATTAAAAGATGTCTTCAGGACCAGTAGGAAGGGAAGAAGGTTCTGAAGTTGAAGAGGTTTTATTCCTCATTCATCCCATATTTAAATTAAATTGTGTAGTTGTATCTTTTTGAGCCTGGCCAATTTCACCTGACATAGGGTCTGAGAGTCTATTGACGGCATGACAAATAGCAGGGCCTCTCCTTCTTAAGGTCGGTGGTCACATAGGGTGCAGCACGTTTACTTTGCCTGCTTGTCCAGGGATGTACATCATGGCTGTGCTCAGGTCTGGGATGTCTTTGTGAGCTGGAAGCTCCTCTGTTTTGAGAGAATATCCACAGAGGAGGGCGTGGTGGTCAGATGGCAGTTCTGATCCTGCTTTGGGAGCCTCTGAACTGTTTCTCACACAGCTATAGCCACGTCCATGCCCTCCAGGGCGGACCGGGGGTCTCTCTTCTCTGCAACTTTGCCACCATTTGCTATCTGTCTCCTTACAGCCACCATCCTGAGAAGTCTGAAGCTTCCCAGAAGATGGGTAGAGGTGGAAGATCTTGAGACTGGCCACTTTTAGCTCCCACTAGGAAGCTCTGCCAGGCGGGGTGTGTCGTCCTTCAGTGTAGATTCTGTGATCTTCCCCTTCAATACCCCGATCTCTGCGGCCATCCCAGGACAGCAGGACAAGTCTGTTCCATCCCCTAGCAGCTCTATGGGTGGTGTTCCTGCCTGGCAGGCTCGGGACACCAGCACTTCCTCAGATCTCGGATCTTCCCTGCAGAGGTCATCCCTGCAGCCCAGCCACAGCGCAAGTCCTTGACATCCTAGCGGACAAAAGTTAAATCAATACGGCTCCTCAACAACAGGTGGCCGGTCCCACCGATGCAGATGTGTAACTTCAGTTACTGAGGAAAATGCCTAGCAGCCCTGCCGCCCCTCTCCCCTTTGGGCTGGATGGTGAGTGGAAGCAGCTGCAGGCCCCTCGGGAGGAGAGGCCCGGCTGAGCACCGAGAGGCCCACGTGCAGTTCTAGAGCACTAGTCCTCCCCGCACTGGCCGAGTGTTTAGTTCCCTCTGATTAATCTTTGGGTTTGCTTGTTTGTTTTTTGGTTGGTCATGGGGCTTGAACTCTGGGCCTGGGTGCTGTCTCTCAGCTCTTCAGCTCCAGGCGAGCACTCTACCACTTTGAGTCACAGCACCCCTTCCGGTTTTTTGGTGGTTCATTGGAGATAAGAGCCTCCCAGACGTTCCTGCGCAGGCTGGCTTTGAACCACGATCCTCAGACCTCAGCATCCAGAGCAGCTAGGATTACAGGCGTAAGTCATCAGGGCCCAGCTCTGATCAATCTTTATCCAGTGTTCTGCAGATTTACTTTTCCCCTTATACTCAAAGAATTGGGAGGACTCGACATTCACAGAAAAGATGTTCTAAAGTTAGCAACACTCCGTTAAGGTTATCACACTGCATTTTGGTGCCTCTGAAATAAAACTGCCTGGTAAAAGCCACGGGCCATTTCACAATATCCTCACATCACAGGGGCTCCTGGCTCTAAGTTAGAAGAATATCATCCATGTGATCCCAGGGACAATCTGGAGGTACAACAGCTACCAAACAGTACTGTAGCTTGATGTTTCAGGAATTTTAATCAGAGAAACCAATCAATTAAAGGGTCTGAAGGCCGCTGAGCTCCTCACTAGAGGGGCTCTGCTGGGTGCCAGGGCTGGCCTCAGCATGGCCTGACCAGAGAAGGTATCGGCCCCTGGCTTTGTGAATTAGCCCTGGCTGCAGGCGTGTCTCTGGCAGCCAGGTTTCCCACTGAAGTGTTCCCAACAAGGGCTGGTGGAAACCCTCTCCTGGAGGAAGTACATCTTCTTCATTCCCTTCCATGGAATAATCAGGATTATCAAGAAATACTGTCCCAAACTATGGAAACAGCCCAGGTATCCTACAACAGATGCATGGGTCAAAAACCTATGGTATATATACACAATGGACTGTTACTTGTCCATTAGAAAGAATAATATATGTCATTGGTAGGGAAATGGATGGATCTAGAACAAATCATGTTAAGTGAGGTGAGCCAGACTCGGAGAGACAAATGGTGCATGTTTTCTCTCATATGTGGAAGATTGATCTAAAACACAACTGGACATGACAACTTATACAGGGCTCTATGCATTGACACCCAAACAAAAAGACTGAAGGAAGACACACTTAGGGGCAGAATCTAAAGGCGTATTCCCCTGAACATCTAAAATTCTACCTACCAAAGCAAATTTTAGGAAATGGAAACATGGCTTTGTTGTTGTTGTTTAATTTTGGTTTCGGTGTTCATTTTTCACCTTTTTATGGGGGCAAAGGGGAGCAGTGGGCAGAATTGTAAACAAATGCAATCATCGTGTTCAACATATACTATGTAATAAATGAACATCCCTGCAAATGATGAGCAGGGACGGGATGGGAAAAGGGGAACACGAAGAAGGGGTGAGACTGTACTCATTACCTGACTCATGGAATTGAAACCCCTTTGTGCAACCCCTTAATAATCACAACTCAGAAAAGAAAATAAACGCCCTGCACAGGTGCCTGCCTCAGAAAAGAAAATAAATGCCCTGCACAGGTGCCTTCCTCAGAAAAGAAAATAAACGCCCTGCACAGGTGCCTTCCTCAGAAAGTCCTTACTACTGTGGAGCTGGCAGACTCCCATCTATATTCTCCTATCTCAATCTTGCGGAGAAATTTACCCCTTTGTCAGAATTTCACGCAAATCATCTGCATCCAGGACCCGCTCCGGGCCTGGTTGAGCAACCCATGCCACACGAGGTTGGGAAGAAAGGGAAATGACAGCTCTTTCTCCTCTCTGTTTCTGAACATGGGAAGACTACTTTTAATGGAGAGGATTGTATTTGCAGGCTCACAACCCGGGCTCCTTTTGCAAAAGACCTGTCAAGGCCCATCCCAGAAGGTTCCCTGATGCAAAGCAGATGCTCCATCACTTTGGGTTGGTGGCATCTGCACTGAGCATCAGAAGAACAGTACCAGCTGTACTGGGTGGGGATCTGGCATCTGCACCATCCAGGGACTTACGGCACCAAGAGACTTGACTCAGAACTTTCTGGAAGAACTGAGTGTGGCCATTTTTCGCTACCAGCACTCACTCCGGTGAAGCACCATCGCTGGGTGACCCAGATTACATTGGAGATGTGCTTCTGGAATAAAGTTCCCACATCACATCAGGGGAAAATAGCAAGATTGCCAGCACGGGGCTGGACCACCTCGTCGCTTTAAGAATTCAAGTGCCATTCTTGCTCATTTAAAAAGAGCACCAAAATGCTGTTTTGCATTCCGAACCCCTGAAGCCCCTTGGTGGATTTTATTTTATTATTTTTTTAAATTTTATTTTATTTCCCTTGGTGGATTTTATAACAGAGGCTCCACCTCCTCTTCCAGAACCCGAGTCTGAGAAGCCGGCTCTCAAGCGGCTGTTGCTCAAAGCCTCTTAGGAGTTTGGCCCTACGAGGTCTGATGCGTGATAGCAGCTGTCCAGATGCGTCAGATGGCTGTTCTCCCCATGCGCTAGCAGACAGCAGCGGCTCTGAGGCTGCTCAGGTAAGCGCGGTGCCCAGCTTCCTCATCTGCAGTAGGTGACCTCTGCCCCACATGCGCATGTTTCCTGCTTCCTGGACCTGAGGCAACACCTGGACAGGACTGTCCTTCTATGGAAATCAGCTTTCCAAGCCAGAAGATTCCATTCCAGTATAGTACTTGTCAGCGTCTAGATTATTCCACAGAGCTAAACGCATTCAATTCACCAACTACCACTGTGTGTGTGTGTGTGTGTGTGTGTGTGTGTGTGTGTGTGTGTGTGTGTGCGTGTGTGTGTGTCTGCTTGTGTTTCAGGGCTGACTCAGCCTCCAGTGGGGTGCTAGATGATTGTTCACTTCAGAGACGGTAACCGCAAACAGGACATATTGAAGGGTTTCCCCCAGAATTAATGCTGATTACTACACACTCAAAAGGCTTTTGGGATGCTTGAATTTGAAAATAGATGACATCTAAATGAGATTCTTAGTAATTTCAGGTTACACTGTTCAGTATAGTGTTCACCAGCCACATTTGATTATTTAAATTTCAATTTAAGACAGATTTCATACCTCTCATCCTAGCTCCTCAGGAGTCTGAGATATAAGGATCACAGTTGAAGCCAGCCCAGGTAGAAGAGTCTGTGAGACTCTTGTCTCCAGTGAATCAGCACAAAAGCTGGAAGTGGAGCTGTGGAGAGCATGGGTGCTGAGCTAAAAAACTCAGAGACGGCATCCAGACCCTGAGTTTACACAAAACAAAAATAATCAAATTTAAATTGAATAGAGTTAAAAATTCAGTCCTCAAAATGATGTCACACTGGTGATTCTGCCTCCAAGGGTTTGTAATATAACAATGGTGTAGCTGATCTCAATTGTTAGACCATAATGATTATGTGAGTAAAGAATTGAATTTTGTTCCATATCTTAGCTATGGTAAATAATGCTGCAATAAACATAGTTGTGCTGGTAAAAAAAAAAAAATTCAGTCCTCAGTGGTACCAAATGCATGTCAAGTGGTCAGTTGAGCGGTGTTCAATGGAGTATGCCAGAAGGGGCTGCTAAGAAATACTAATCTAGAAAAGAGCAATGGTGTTACCTTGCATGGGGTAATTAATTGGGACAAAATTGGCCAATCAGAACACAGAATCAGTTCTAGTCAGACATTGATAGTGTGGTAGATAGATCCGAAAAGGAGACTATGTTACTTCAGAATTCAAGGGTGGAGAAGGACTTATCTGGTCGTGAGTTGAACATGTTTCGTACATTCAGTTAAATCCAAGAAAAGGGCTGAGAAACAGGCAGTAAAGGAGCCTAGGACAGGGGCCTGGGGGCTGCTGGCCTGCTGTGTCTGTCAACGAACTTCCTAGCGTGACCGCGGGGTGACCTTGGGGTGGCCTTGGTAGGTGACCTTGGTGGGCATCCTATGTCTATGACCACAGCCAAGCCCTGAGAAATTGCGCTAGCTCTCCATGCACCATCCCATTTCCTCTTCGGAACCTGAGTGAGACAGGTTCCCACGCCCTTACTTTATAGGTGAGAAGTGACAGGTCATTGGCCAAGGTCATATAAGCAAATGCTGGACTGGAAGAGTGATGCTCTTTCTGTGCTGGCATAGTCCTCCAAAGCTCCTTTGTGATTCCCCTGGTGTGTAAATCTATCTGCTGCCAGAGCCTAGGAGATTGTTAGTGTCTAGCCATACCCTGTCCTTCCAAGTCAAACCCTAAAGTAGTTAATCCACAGAAAAGCCAGACATCAGCTTCGTTAGGACTTATACAAGCAATGAACGCCAGATATGAATGACGACCTTCTTAAATTTTACACAGCATAGCAACTGCGGAGTGACAGTGTCTCCATCGCTCTAACTCCGTGCACTCGACTCACATGGAAGAGTTGCTTCCTTGGAGTCGGTGGTCCTGCCCCTCCCAGCCAGCTTGCACAGTGCACTTTGACTCAAACCACCTCCCATGAGAGAAATGGCATGATGAAGCCGTTCCAAAAACCACGAGACCCGCCCCCCCCAAACCCAGGTAAGTGTTCTGAACACATCCTCTGTCTACCCAGGCTGGGCGCCTCCTGGGGCCTCATGGGGAGGGATCTGACGGGTTGCATAGCTTGACATTGGGTCTAGAGCCACAAGAGCAGCAAGGGCCAGAGGCAGCAGCCAATCAGAGCGCTTAGACCTCAGCCTGCGCTGAAGTTCCTTGCTGTCCTGTTCACAGCTTCCTCAGTCCTGCTGCGGGTCACCACCCAGACAAGCCAGCAGACACTGCTCAAGAAAGGTGGCTGAGCCGCTCTACCTGGGAAGCCGGAAAACGAATAATGCCTGTTAACTAGCTTACTATTATTTATCATTAATTACATGCAGGCTTTTAGCTCTTCCCGAATGGACTGCTAACAGCTAAAGAACAGGGGCTATTTTATGATCTGTCTCCCCCACACCTAACCCAATACCTAAAGTATAATTACTATTAAGTGTATTACATATATTCCTGATATAGAAAACAGCTGACATGTATTTGGCGTCTTACCGCTGGCTATAATGGCAAAGATGCAAGTCTGAACCTATCGTGACCCCACATTCTCTTGCGATTACATCCACTGGATTCGTGACGATACCTGCTCTCCACAACGCCATCTTTTTTTTAAATGCAGATGTCTTCATGCCATGTTGATCAGAGCTCACTGGACTAGCCCAACTCTGGTAGTGTCCCATGGTCGAACATAAAAAGAAAAGCAGGCCCAGCCTCTCCTGGGGCCTGACGTGAAGAGAACAAAGCGGTCTGTTACTGGTTGAGTGCTGCAGCTGGGGGTCAGCAAGTCAGGGCTGGAGAGAAAACAGCTTCCACATGTGCGCCTGAATGATGGGGAGGAGGAGTGAAGGAGAAGGGAGAAAATGGATGGCCACAAGTGGATGACTACAGATGTGCAGAAAGGGGCGGGGTGTCGTGAAGGGTCTCCACACTGCCCCTGGCAAGCCAGATTTCAATCTTAAGCCCCACTGGGGTCGAATGTCGCTGTTTTCCCTTTGGTCCAGTCACTTCTTTTTGCTGTCCTCCAGCTGCCTGGAGTGTGTCTTTGTAACTGGGAAGCAGAGGTCCCTCTCCAGCATAGCTGTGGGGGAAACAGGGCACCGGCCCTAGTAGAAGACAGCCGTCTCCCATTTAAGGTCGGTCTTTTCATTTCCTGAGTGCAGACATGAGAGGTGAAGAGCAGGCTCTGGACAGACGGATTCAGTGGCTTGTGAAGATGGCGTCCTGACTCTCCACTGCGACCCCTGTGCTCTGTTCTACACGTCGAGTTGGGGGTCATTTTCAACCCTCTAGCTCAGGACAGAGGGCAGCAACTTTCCAGAGCAAGCTGTCCTCTGAACCCAAATGCACAGGCGGTCTGCGTGGACGCATGCAAGCAGGCACGCGGATGGCGGAGGCTGGGGAGGTCTTTCCCTCAGGTGGACACCAGCCTCGTTCACGCCTGGTGTCACCAGCCCTTAAACAAGGCCGCTGTCACCTCTATCCGACTGGCAATGGAGGTAGGGCAGCTTGCCGGAGAGTCAAGGCCTAGAGGTGGCAGCCTTTGTTTCTGTTGCATGCTATTGGTAGAAACTAGTCACATGGGGGCCCCTGCAAGGCATTCTGGGAAAAGGCACTCCTTTCTAGCAGCTGGGGAATCACCTCCATGGACAGTTTGTCATCTGCCTCAGCACCACTTCCAATACCAGTCGCCATGAGCGTCTGTAGAGCGGTAAGTGTCAGCCCAGATGGAAAAAACCAGAGTAGAGAGAACCAAAGAGACAGGGGAATGTCTGCAACAGATATTTCTTGAGCAAGACAGGATAGGAATGTCTTTATCTTCACACCGCAAATCCCATCACCAACAGTGTTTCTCTGAGCCCTCGTTAGGAAAGGGCAGGGGCGTGAATGCTCAAACTCCACACCCACACGTGCCGTTTCTGAGGGCACCAGGGACATTTATCATGCACAAAGGATTTCCATTCACATTATCATACTCGGTGCTCACAAAGACATCAAGAAATAGGTATAATCACCACAGCTTAATAGAAAACTAAATTACCTCTCAGAGAGATTAATGGACTTGATGGATCTCACCCCTGGGTGAAATGAGGGACTTCCTCTGAATTGTGTGCTCTCTCTACTAACCCCTGATGACAAGTGTTTCAATAAACATTTTACTGAGCTTAAAATACAGTGGTTCATGCTCTTCCAGAAGCCTGGCCAGCCTGGGTTTTCAGGGCCTGAGGGAGTAAACACTTGGAAGAAAGGGTATCTGGAGTGGCAGGGCTGGATGGGGGCTTCCACCCACCTCTCTGTCTGAGGCACTCTGACAGCCTAGCTCCCATGCTTAGGTGGGCGCAAAGCTCTGACAGTACCTCCTGGAGACTGTTCGTCATCCAATGATAACCACAGATCCAGTCTCTAGACTCATTTGTTTGTTGTTTCATCCTGGTGGATTATGGATGAGAATTAATTGTCACCAATTAATTCTGAGTGAACCATACATCCAGTTAAGAGGACTTTTGGACCTTTATATTGTGCCCGGAAACAAACTCTGTGGATTTCACACAAGAACATTTTTCTTTAAGTCTCCACCTTCACAGAGCTTGCAAGGCAGTCTGAACAGCCGGCCAGTGATGACCCACTGGAGGACAGAGTGCCTTTGTGTCACGAACTCAAATTCCCCACCTGCTAAGTTCTCAGCAGTTCAAGGTTGAATAGAGAGGGAAAAAAATCCCAAGCAGGCCTTCCCTCTGCAGCTCAGCATTTCATAAAATCACAATCCATGTCTGGCGAAAGTGCTTGAAGTTTCCTGGGCTATCTCGGTTTGGATACAGCCCGCATTTGAGAATATGATTTGCAGCATGAAGACAACTTGCTCACAGTCAGGCAAGCAAGAAACCAGGAGTCCAGCCCTCACTGCAGGTCAGCATCCCCGGCCCTGGGGCAGGGCGCGCAGCTGCTGCCCAGCTCCGGGCTGGGAGCGCCCGTGCCCACGTAGGGTGCCCCCACCCTGCTCTGCCCCACGGAGGCGTGTTCTTTCCTCCTGGCCCCTTGGGCTGCTCTGCTGTGGCTCCCTGGACATCACACACTGCCCCCATGGGTCCTCCTCATCTTCTTTCCATTTCCTCACAACACATTACATTGTGCCGAGTCCTTGGGTTCCACTGTGGTTTCTAACTCCTTCTCCATTATACGTTTCATCCACTCCGAGGACAGCCGTCGGGCATCTTCTAAGCCTCCGACTCTTGCTCAACTCATACTCACCTGAGATAGATGAGTTCCACCAGTTTCAGAACAGAACGCCCTCTTTGTCCTCCTCAGGACTGCCCTTCCCAGCTCAGGGAAGGTACGGGCCTCTGGCCCTGGTCTCTCCAGATCTCTGGTGGAAGTTCTGCTCTGAACACGCCGAGCCTTGCCTGCCTAAATCTCATCCGCACCTCGCACACATCCGTCAGTCTCACAGCTGGATCGCATCCGATACTGTGTTTTCTGCATTTGGAATGACAATTGTCTTCATTTTTTCTAAATCCACTGGGCTATGGGATCTTTAATCTCCTACTCCATTTAAAAGTTAATGAATGCAGAAGAATTGAGATCGAGTGCACGCTCCACACATACCACTTCCACAAATGAAAGTACCATGTCTCTGGTTTCTTTTCCTCTGGCTTTGCAGACTCTGCAAATTAAGGGCTTTGTTCTGCTAACCATATTTTCCTGCTTTCAGAAAGTAGAAGCAGTAGATTGATTCAACATCAAGCATACTGGTTCAGCAATATGTGTGTGTGTATGTGTGTGTGTGTGTGTGTGTGTGTGTGTGTGTGTATGTGTATAAACAAATGGCCGTTACTCAAACAGCCCCTTTAAAATGGTTTTCTTTAATGAGGTAGGCAGCCACAGAGAAATGAAAGCTGTGTTGGGAGGGAGAGCCGTGTGGAAATGAGGCCCCTTTCCCTCAAGATAGAAATGTCCAGCATCATCTCCGTTCTCCAGTGATGAGGACCATGTACTCTGCATGGAGTGAGGTGCGAGGGCTCGCTGCTTGGCCCTTCATTACTTGGGCTCTAATATGCTGTGTACCTGCTCACACAGCACATTCTCTTCCATTCCCTCCTAACCCATTTCTTTCCAAGTTCCATGGTAATTTGCTTGTGTGTGTGTGTGTGTGTGTGTGTGTGTGTGTGTGTGTGTGTGTGTTCAGTGCTTCGAAATAAAAGTTATCAGCTGAGTAATTTTCAGGAAATGATGGGATTAAACATGACTCTAAACAAAATGCATCATTAAAGGCCAGCCGGCTGCTCCACGGAACTCCGCCCTGCCAGGCGCATGCCCGGACAGCCTGGGTGTGAAAGGCAGACTCTCCACACTGTCTGAGCACGCTGCCCCAGAGGCTGGACCGTTCAGTGTTCCAAAAGCAAGCCCCTCCCCACCGTCTATGTGTGATCTCCTTTGGGTAGGATGTGCCCACACTGGGGAATCCTACTGGTCTTTAAAATGGATGTTTTTCTCTGAGACACAACATCATGTGAGCCTAGGCTCTAATTTTGGTGCATTCCATTAGCCACTTCGTTTCTGAGAGGTACCAACCCCCAAAATGCCTCCACCCTTACGAGGCATTTTCTTGAGTTATTAGCTTTCTTTAGACCTAGTGAACATTGAGGCCTGTTTGCTTCTAATAAACAATTAAAATTAACAGAACTGAAAATCAAGCTTTTCTTTGTTTAAAAAAAAATCCTTTCTCATTTGCTTTTTTAAAAAGTAACAAGTTTCTCTCTATTGGAATAAAATAGCCACTCTGACTGTTCTGATTTGGGGTTCTTTTTATAAAAAATATTTGGTAGAGTGCGATTTAATTTCTTCCACTTCCACACAGAAATCCAGGCGCACGCAGCTCCCAGCTCGTGTGTGCCTGCACACAGATGGTGTGGGGGGACGGGTGCGTGTGTGATTAATCGAGGTTCAAGACAGGTCTCGGGACGTGATAATAGTTTATGGGAAATGGGATTAGAATTTGACACTTGTACAATTTTCCTCCTTTGTAGTGAAAATTTCATTTTTCATCAGTTGGCCACCTAATTCCATGTGCGATCATCCGCGAATTAATCTTGAATTAATTTTTAAATCTCCCGTCCCCTGATATATACTTTGCCATAGTAAAATTCAGAGCCATCAATCTTTCATAGGATCTGGGGTGAGAAGGGTAGGGAGACACCCCCACAATACAGAAACCCAAGCCCACATCTGGTGTAGGCAGCGGCTGCCAGCACCACACAGAGCCATTCATCCCTGCTCTGGTCCTGCAGAAATACTGGCTGCGGAGCGACAGTGAGAGGAAACCTGAACTGAGAGCCAGCCTGGAATGGGCTGGGTGGGTCCTGTTCATTGGCCAGTGTGCAGGCCTAGAACCTGCAGGAATGCACTGCCTCGCCGATCGGTCACAGATGCAGGGCAGGAAGGCACCCCCTCAGGAATGACAGCATCCAGGCTCGGAGCCTCCCAATTTTCTGCCTTTTCTGGCACCCCACATAACAAGGGAAACTCACACACACACACACACACACACACACACACACACACACACATGCATACACATGCATACACATGCATGCACATGGGCACACATATGTACACACACATATGTATATTATATTTTACTCAGACCTCTTCAGAGGGAAGGAGTTTGGACGTGTCTCAGCCCACATCTGGACGCAGCCTCCTCAATTGCTTTTTCTGTGTTACACATAACGGCCACATTTCAAAGAAAAATTTCAAGATTCCTCAAATCACCACAGAAGAAGATGGAGGAGTGAACTTGGAATGTGTTTAAGCAGACTGAATTTAAAATGCGGAGTTCAGAGAGTAAAGGTGTGCTTCGCTCATCCGGGCTGGTAGTTCAGTAACTCAAGTCTGGTACTAATGGAGGGGAGGTCGCAGGTTGAATTCTCACAGAAGCTAGGTTGCTTACAACTGAAGAAAATGCCTCAAAACCAGAAGCACCTCTGCCCCCGGTCGCTGACCACAGAGGATCTGGACGAAGCCATGGGACCCAGAGCCACCGCCATCCCGTGGACAACCTGCAGTGCTGTTCCCTGTAGATTCTCAGAGCCTCCTCCTGCCAAGGGTGCTTGAGAAGGACCACATCTCCGGTTCCCGTGGCCACGTTTGCGATAAAGCAACAGGGCTGGCTGGCCACGCTCAGCTCCTTGCTGCCTGGGGACATGCCCTGTTCAGCAGAGCCAGTGGCTGAGACAATTTCTGGATGGAGTCCAGGATGGGGAGGGTGCTGTGGAGCGGGGCCTGTGGTGCAGGAGGAAGGCTGCTGAGCCCCCTGAGCGCCCTGAGTGCCCCTCTGCACAGATCGCAGATGGGGGGCTGGGCAGATGGGGGCCAGATTGTTTACCCAAGTGCTGGGCTGTAGGGGAGTTTGCTCAAGGTGTTTATGTCTTCAGGGAGGACTGGATAGATCTGGCCAGGCCAAAGACTTCGCCTCTGCTGGCTCTGTGTCTATTTCTCCAGGCCTTGCAAAGACACATTCCACAAGACAGAGCCCTGCTCACACACCTACCGGCTCTGAACCTGGCAGATGGAAAAAATCCATCACACAGACATGTGAACCACACCACAGAAAGGCGAATGCTGGCAGGGACAAGTGGACAAAGGGGCCCTGGCAGGTGCTGAGCCCAGCCGCGTGAGGACACTCGGCTCGGTCTCTCTGACTTCTGAGCTGCTCTGGGAGTGCGCTTGGGTTTGTTGGGCTTGCGGTACGCGGCAGAGGTCTAAGGTACGATGGGATTCTTCTGATAATAAATCCGGAGGTCGATCCCCCGTTAATCAACCCAAGTCTCTCGCCTCAGTGAAATTCAAAGAAATAGTTGTCCTTTGGTTTTTCTTTGAAAATCAATATAAACATTCAACGTTAAAACACGTGACTTCAGAGACCATAAACCATATTATTATATTAAAAAAATAACAGGGGACAAATAAAAGATGGATGTGAGTAGTTACATCCCTGTCATTGTAAACAGAATTGATTTTGTTTAAAACCTCAATCCCAAAAGTCTGATAAATAAGCTGGGTTTCTTTAAATAGATGAATAAATAAATAAGGCTCAAGTAGTTATTCAAATGTATCCTTCAACATGAAAATGTACAATAACGAAAAATAATAGGAATGATGCATATGTGAAAAATAGTCCAGTCAACCCAACGCACTGCAAGTCCGTGCTTCCCTCATTGCCTGGAGCAAAGGGGACAGCGGCCTGGACCGGGTTGTGCTTCACACACCGCAGTCCTATTGAAGGAGCCGGCTCCACTTTGGGTGCCTGTGCCATGGCCAGGCCAGCCGGCCCCGCAGAAAGCAGAACACTCAACCTCAGACTGAGGGCCCAGCTAATGAAAACCAGACCCACAGGCCAAATACCAGACACACACAAAACCCAACCTCAATTATTTTATTGTTTTTCTTTTTTCCCCTATATCAAGGGTCATCAGATAACTCCTTCCAGCTTTATTCCAGAGTATGTGAGGACATCTAAGAATTAAAAGGGACAGTTGCGATTTAAAGGCAAGTGTCTCTTTGAACTAAGTGTTTGAGAATGTGCGCTGAGCAAATAATTACAATCACATTTATTATTCATGATGGTCAGATGATGTGGAATGGGACGAGGTTGCTTACAACTTTGCTTTTCTATCTACTTAATGAATATAGGTTGCTTTCAGCCGATCACAAGCTGCCATTTTTTAGTTTGTGTGTTGTTTTCTAGTCATAGTTAAAATAAGCAAAGAGAACAGGCTAACAGTCAATAAAAGAGGTTCTAAGGAGCATGGATAAGTAGAAGGTAAGGAAGGAACCAGAAGTCACAAGGGAAGAGCCAGATCCCTTAAGTCAGCCTCAGGCTTCTCCATCCAGGCTTCCAGAATGAGGTAGAATGGCTGGTTGCCACCGTGAGGTGAGTGTAATCCCACACTCTGGGCTTTGTCAAGTCACCATGCAGGAAGGAAGTTCAGAAAAAAATTTAAAAAGGAGCATGACTTTGGAATGAGAAGTCCCCACTTCCAAGTCCAGGCTCTGCTGTTCCGCCATGTTCCGGAACCCTTCTACACAGAGGGAAATCATTCAGGACGCCGTGGGCAGGGGAGGAGGGGTGGGCTGGGGCAACGGGTCACACGCTGTAAGGTGGCATCCTAGGGGGTCAGATGAAATGCACACTGTATACTCTTGGGGTGGAGGTTCTTCTGTGGAGTTGCTACCCCCCAAAGGGATGGTATGAGAGACATAGTGTCCGGGAGGTGACCAAGTGTACAGGAGGAACAGTGGTGGCTGGAGGATGGTCATGAGGTAACACTGGTGCGCTCATGAGCAGATGAGGGAGCTTCCTGCCCCCTGCCCCGCCCCATCCCCGCCCCCAAGTCCTCCATGGGAGGGCACGGCCAGAAGGTGGGCCTCAGCAAACCAGGCTTGGTGCATTCGAATCTAAGGCATACCTGTCTTGTCCCTGGAAATAGACTGCCCACCTCGTTAGCCCTGTGCACTTGCTTTATCATAACTGTCCCACTTACAGACCAAAGAAAACATTTGTTACCTTGGAAAAGTAGGTATAAACAATCCTATGCGCTGAGGAAAGCCACATTTACTGATCTTTACCAAAATAAATAGGAAAGTGAGTCATGAAAACCGGATCATGATTGCTCACAGACTTGCTCATAACTGTGACTCGACAACCTGTGACAAACACTGCCACTTCCCACAAGTCCGAATGTGAAAGAGACAAGTGTGTGTCCCGGAATCTGTCTTCTGATGTCATCCCGATGATCTATTCAGAGCCGGTCAGTGACTACTTGGCACACTAATGAGCACTGGAGCGCGACAAAGAAAAGTTGCATTTCAAGTCTCCCTATCCTCAGGTCTCCTGGGACTTTGGTCCCCTGGGGATGAAGAGGGTGAAATGGTGTATATATATCACATTTTATTGATCCATTCTTCTACTGAGGGCATATGGGTTGGTTCCTTATCTTAGCTATGGTAAATAATGCTGTGATAAATGACATTGTCCCATTTGTTAGGAAATTGAAAGACTTGGAAAAAATTATGCTAAGTGAAGTAAGCCAGGCCCAAAGAAACATAGGTCCCATGGTTTCCCTTATCTGCAATAACTAGTACATGTGTAGGACAAGCAGAAAAGGCCAAAAGGTAAGTACATATGACCATATAAGATTATGCAAAATGAACCCCAAGATAGGGACACAAATACCTTTTTTTTCTTGCTATGGTTCTAATATATTTAATGTACCATGTGATTTTTTTTTGTTTCTTTGTATGTTCCTCCCCCTTGGTATAACCCCTGTTTTCACTGTATTTGATGTCGGTGCCCTGCATCTTGTATATATACTTCTCTAATTCGGGGAGGGGAAGGGAAAAAACAAAATGCTTAAATAAGGATACAGGTTGACCCATTGTAACAAGATGTACAAGACACTATGTTGAAAACAAACTTTACAACTTGGGGGGGGGAGCAGGGAGTGTAGTTGTGGAGGTGGGAGGGAAGGGATGGTAGGGGGAAACAAAGGAGGAGGCAACAATGCTCAATAGGAAATGTTCTCAATACCTTGCTCATGTAACTGTAACCCCTCTGTACAGCATTTTTACAATAAAAAATGTACCAAAAAAAAAAAAGAAGGTGAAATGGATTTGCTCTTACAATGTGTGTTTCTAGAAGCAGTGAACCGTGGGTGGGGAAGCGGGGGTAGGGAGGAACCAAGGCTGGGGCGTGTGGGGTGCTGTACTGAGCACAGCACTTCTGGTCACCTGTGATGCGATGCTCACTGAGGACTCCTGAGAGGCTGTGGTGACGGTGCTCTCTGACACCACAGCAGCGGGACATCTGCGCACACCCCTAACATGCCACATGATCACCAGCCGGTCCCGAACGTCACCAGATCCCAATGAAGAATCACTGAAGCACCTGGGCCGACTTACACCAATGAATCCAATCGGAAGCTGCATTTCAGAGGATGCTGGTTCCCCAAAGCTCTGGCCTAAGAAGAGATGACCTCCGTCATGGACCTCCTAGACATAGAGAGGGCTCTGAAGGCAGCCCACGGGAGTGGCCGGGCCTCCATGGCAAAGCTTTGTTGTGCCTTGTCCCTGGTGGATGGCTGCCACTCACAAGGAGATTGAAATGCGAGTTTTTGTATGAAACCTCTTTATGTGGTATTGTTGATGAGCTAAAACCTTCACAGGACCTCCATTTGACCACACCGGTGCTGGGACTCGCAGTCAGGGTCTTGCTCTCTCACTTGGCTTTTTCCTTCAATGCTGGCGCTCTACCACTTGAGCCCTACCTCCACTTCTGGTTGTTTTTGCTGGCTAGTTGAAGATAAAAGGCTCACAGATTTTCCTGCCTGGGCTGGCCTCAAACCTTGAGCCTCAGTTCTCAGTTTCCTACATAACTAGGATTGCAGGTGTCTGGCCAGTGTTTGACATTTTGAAGATGCCAACATCTGGCCTAGAGACACTCAAAGAAGAATAAAATGGTAAGGATGGGCAAAAAAACAACTCAGACTGGTCACAATCTTTCACAGAGTAACGCATTTTCAACCAAGTGGTCCTCAGAAACAATGCAGACCGTAGCTTCTCCGCAGTTCATGTTCCCAGGCCATGCAGAGGTTTCTAAACCCCGACCCCAGCATCATTCCGGAGACTTCCAAGTGAAAATGGATTGTAAATTGAGAATGTTCAGCATAAAAACCCAAAATGGTATGCGTGTCCTTCCACAGAAGCAAGCTGTGGGATCACAGCTGACATTTGCAGAAGTGCTACGTGAGAGTTGGGCAATGTACACCTGATTTTGGTAGGGCTGCCAAAGAGCATTTTCTAAACATTTACATGTAAATCACTGCTGTTATGACCTGCATTTCATGAACTTAACATCCAAATGCCCAGAACCCACGGCATCTGGAAGGTGGGTTCTTCTGCAGAGGTGGATTAAGTTGGCCATGTGTTGGAGAAGCTGGACACCCCGGTGCTGCTTTTGCTGAATAATTGAAAGGATCCTATTACAGCCGGGCCCTGCCCTGCCGGGAATCCAGAAAGGCTGTGGGGAAGGTGTCGCTGGTACCACACTGAGAGGAGCGGAGAGAGGGGGAAACCTGGGTCATTGTGCTACCCAGCCTTCACCTTGGTGTACTTGACCTAGGCAACACCTCCTAGCTCTTGATTTCTCACCTTCTACAAAATACAGCTTTTGAAAGAAAAAAAGAAAAAACGCGTGCGTAATTAGCGTACTTTAAAATACGTGCTCTACAGTTTTTTGGACGAAAGGAATGTGATATTGGCTAGTTTCAATCGTATTCAACTCATGTGAAGCAAAAGACTGGAGTAGAGCAAGGATTACAACGAGGGCTTTGCAGTCAGCATGGCCGGGCAGAGGCTCAAGTTGACCCTGGTGTTTTCCTCTCTGAATTTAAAGCCACCCCCAGAACACCAAGTGTGCATGGTTCAGGAGATGCGTTTGCTGGGTTACGGACACTGTGCCAGCCCCCAGAGACCACACCTGCCTTTGTTGAACCCTGGCTCTTATAATGTTCCTTCTACCGAGATATCCGTTCCTTGATTTCTCCAGCGGTCTGAGGGGCAGGGTGCAGAGAGTACGTCTGTAACTGTCCTGCTTTGTCGTGCACAACTGTTTTCAAGTTCATCAAAATAGCATGCAAATGGTGGAGGCAATTATGTTTAGTATTTATTTGCATCATAGCCATCAGAAACTAATGGTTTTCAAAAGTACCTGTTGCTAGAGTCCCAGAAGGCAATGCAGGACCTGAGGTTCCCGGACCCAACCCTGTGCCCAGCCCTCTTCCACATGACAGCCCAGGCTCCCGGAGCCTGCCCAGCACTGGCTGGACCAGGCTCTGAGGACTCACCCAGCCCACATTAGTGGAGTCAGGGTCTCCACTCATACATTCTTTGACACAGACAAAACCTAACACTTCCCAGTCACAGCCGTTTGTCGTACAGGTGCGTGCATTTCGGTGTTCTTTTCAAACATTTGGAGATGGAAATGCCGCGTTCCCACGGCAGCAACCCTGGTGGGCTGGGGGCTCCAGGGCTTCGGCCTCGGCCGCCCACATTCTGCATCGACTCCCATCTTCACCCTGGGCTCCTGCTCCCAGCTCTGAGCTGTCTCCACTCACGGGGTCATCTCCACCACCTCCACACGCCCATCGTTTCCACCATCTGCATTCACTTCACCACCTCCATCGCCTCCATTATCTTTACCATCTCTACCCGCTCCATCCTCTCTTCCATCTCCACCATCTCCATCTTCCCCCACATCCTTACCATCTCTGCTCTACTCTACTGTCTCCATCACCTTCAGCTTTTCCACATTCTCCACCCTCATCACCATCTCTACCATCTCCATCTCCTCCACAGTCCCCACCTTATTCAACTTCTCCATCTCCTCCCTCTCTTCCATCTCTTGGACCATATCCTCTATCTCTTCGCTCTCCTCCCTCTCCTCCACCACCTCCTCAATCTCCTTCCTCTCCTCCCTCTCCTCGCTCTCCTCCCTCTCCTCCATCTCTTCCATCTCTTCAACCATCTCCTCTATCTCCTCCCTCTCCTCCCTCTCCTCCTCCCTCTCCTCCCTCTCCTCCCTTTCCCCCCTCTCCTCCCTCTCCTCCCTCTCCTCCCTTTCCTCCCTTTCCTCCCTTTCCTCCCTCTCCTCCCTTTCCTCCCTCTCCTCCCTCTCCTCCTCCATCTCCTCCCTCTCCTCCCTTTCCCCCCTCTCCTCCCTCTCCTCCATCTCCTCTCTCTTGTCTCCTCCCCTCCTCTGCCTCTTCCCTCTGTTTCCTCCCTCTCCTCCATCTCCTCCTTCTCCATCATCTCCTCCCTCTCCACCATCTCCTCCCTCTCCTCCATCTCTTCCTTCTCCTCCCACTCCTCCCTTTCCCCCTCTCCTCCCTCTCCTCTATCTCCTCACTCTCCTCCCTCTCCTCCTCCATCTCCTCCCTCTCCTCCTCCACCTCATCCTTCTCCTCCACCGTCTCCTCCTCCTCCTTCTTCTCCTCCACCATCTCCTCCTTCTCCACCATCTCCTCCCTCTCCTCCATCTCTTCCCTTTCCACCATCTCATCCTTCTCCTCCACCATCTCCTCCTCCTCTTTCCTCTCCTCCACCATCTCCTCCAACTCCTCCATCTCCCCCCTCTTGTCTCCACTCATTGCTACTCTGCTAATCTCCTATTGATAAGGGAAGACTGAAGGAAACACATTTTTCTGTAACTGAAAGGCATGATTCTTTTTCTTTGTCCATACACTTCTAGAACAAACACTTCTATCCGGGACATTGGACTCTGGACCACTCATCTAGGGGTTCTGGTGCATGAAACCCAGCGGCCAAGGACTCCTGGGAATACACCATCATCAAAGCAGAAAAAAACCCACCTCGCTGAGATTGTACCCCAGTGGTGTGATGAGAAAGAGAGCACAGGGCTGGGGAGCGGAGCCCCACAGAGGACTGGGTAAGAGCCATTTGTAAGTACCCTGGGGTCAGTGGCCGAGGCTGGGAGACTGGGGTAGAGAGACTACTTCTCCAAAACACAAAAATCGTGAGCACAGCAGCCCTCAAAGCAGAAACAGAGGGCATGGGGGGAGGCTGGGCACGGCTGTCTCCAGTTTTCTTGTAACTGAACCACGACACGCATATACCCACAAGCACACAAATCAAGATGAAATGCACAAGAAAGACACTATAATGCTACAAACTTGATGAGGGCAGAGACCTTGTTTCACCTTCTCAAACTCCAGCCGTGGACACACATACACACACTGTTCATAGCTGAGCTGAGTCTGTGCGCACATACACGCACACTGTTCATAGAGAGCTGAGCTAAATCTGTGCATGTGCATATACACACACTGTAGAGAGCTCTATGCACAGGCACACGCACACACACACACATACACTGTTCAAGAGCTGAGCTGAATCCATGCATGTGTGTATGTGCATGTGTGCGCACGCACGCACACGCGCGCACACACACACACACACAGAGAGTGGGAACATTCTGTTCCTGGAGCACATGCTAATAAGGAGAGCAGCAGCAGCAAGTCCGAGGTGCAGTGGTGTTCCTAAAGGAGCTCCTAGCAGAGCTGGGAGCTGTCAGCAACTAAGGTGGACCTGAGATGTGGCTCTAGCTTATGCCTAAAACCCTGCAAAGAGCGTCTTTCAACCAGATTCTTCTACACAAGAACTCGGGCACCACAGAGCACTGCCACTTTGCAGAAAACTACTGAGGCCAGAACTCAGAATCCTGACAAAGAGGTGGGATGATCGGAAAGAACAGTTAAGAGTCAAACCAACGGGCCGTGTGGGCGCAGGAGTGTCGGGCGCTTCCCCTCAGCAGGTGAACTCGGGTCCCTCCATGAGCCATGGGGCAAAACAAGCATGCCTGAGCCAGGACAACCTCCTGATGTCCAGAAGCGTCCAGTCCTGGAGATGGACGTGAGTGCCAGCCATCCGCAGTCTGCTGGACAGCCTAAGAAAAGACTTCTTCCAAAACCTCTCTGAAATTTAGTAAAGGAAGACTTTCTTTGACGTAGCTCGTCGCTTCCATTCCTGAGCAGGAACGAATATCCCTTCCTAGCTGGACAGAAGTCTGACAGAGCAAGCCTTCCACCCCTCCCCTCCCCCCTCCCCTCCCCCCCAGGCTCTCTCCCTCCTGATAGATGCTGAGGGGTGGGCAGGGGTAGCCTCCTGCATAGCAGCATGTTCTGTTCCACACCCCTGCTGGGTCCTGAGAAAGTCACTGAATCAGGATCCCTTTGGGCCGGTGATGACCCCCCCCCCCTCTAAGCAGCAGGGCCTTCTGAGACATCCTTCCCATAGATACTCAGCAGTCTATCCAAGTTGCTCCTAAGCAGCCAGTGTGTAACTGAGTGGTGCCAGCCAGCTAGTGGAGTGGGGGAGGGGGGAGGGGAGGAGGAGATCCAGCCCCAGCAGAGGCCTGACACCCCCGAGCCCCACAAAGGGACATCTGGCCAGAGCGAAAACTGCGACAGTGCTCCCTGGCAGCCCCGAAGGGCCGTGAACCTCCAGAAGAATGCGCAACACAGGGAAAACCATGACTGGGTGAGATGTTTTGTTCAAAGTAGACTCGAAGGAGCTGAGAGGGGAGATCTGGGGTGACTGGGGAGTGGTGCCTTCCAAACAGTCTATGTGTCTAGTAGGATGGACGGGGGGAATGGGGGGGACGGGGGAGGAAGGACATGGGGGGAGAACAGGAGGGGGAAGGGAAGGATACAGGTGGAAGAACATGGTGGAGGGGACAGGGAGAAGGACAGGGGGGAGGGAAGGATGAGGGATGGGGGAGAACATGAAGGAAGGGAAGGGCATGGGGGAATGGGGGAAGGGGGAAGGACATGGGGGGGAGGCAGGTTCCTCTGACCTGCCTGGCATGGACTGGCAGCCACTAGCTGTTGGAGCCTCTGAGGACATCCGTTTCCACGGTGAGCCTCTGAGAAATGCTCACTTTGATTTCCTGGACTCTCCCAGCGGTGTCCACAGCACAGTTTCCTAGTCATTAGACGGGAACATGAAAGCAAGCTCCGCCCGCCATGACCCTTGGGTTTCAGGATGCACTGGGGAGCGGGGACCCCTTCTCCTGCTGTCTCTTGCTCTCCTTTCCATTTCTGCTGCCCCTGCCCCTGCCTCCAGGAAGGCTGCAGTGCGGAAGGAAATGCGGAAGTGGGCTTTTCTGGGAAGACTTACCAGAGAAGGAGGGAACAAGCGGGAGAAGCCCAAGCCGCCTCCCACCCAGCCTTCGCTGAAGCCAGGGGATAGAGGTGAGAAAGGGGCAATGGGGGGAACACTCCAAACTCAAGCCACAGGCAGGACACGTGCTCCCAATCATCCCAGCTGCATCATCATTTCCAGTCAACTGTGTGCTGCTTTCCACCACATAGCAAAGTCCCACTGTGGCCTTACTGGGAGTTGTAGGAAGCACTCTTCTATCTACCTGGCACACAGTGCGGGAGCCGAGTCCCTTAAGAACAGAGTAAGAGAAGAAAAGAACAAACCATGCAACATTCATTTGCATGTGTAGAATTGCAAACACATCCACTGTTCTTATCTTCAACCAGCAGACCAGCCTACTATAGTTTTATAAAACACTTTGGGATCTGGCTCTTTGTGTGT
Organism: Dipodomys merriami; assembly: GCF_024711535.1. Lineage (NCBI taxonomy): Eukaryota > Metazoa > Chordata > Mammalia > Rodentia > Heteromyidae > Dipodomys > Dipodomys merriami. The sequence goes on along the minus strand of NW_027206612.1, from coordinate 1,911,921 downwards.
GTGTGTGTGTGTGTGTGTGTGTGTGTGTGTGCGCACGCGCGCGTGCATGCGTGCGCGCACACATTTACACACTTTTTAATTGGAGAGACCAAAACACAAACATTTGAAAGTGTTAAAAAATATTCTAGGAGTCTATCTATCCAATCACAGAGACACACACATTGAGCCCTGTCTCACCAACCCAATCACAGTGACACACACATTGAGCTCTGTCTCACCTACCCAATCCCAGTGCTGCACACATTGAATTTTATCTCTTACTGACACAAAGGTTGGAACAAGAGTTGAACTGCAGTCAGAAGTCACCAGCTAAAATAGATTTAAGATCCATAAGGAATCGTGGTAACAGACCTACAACTTATAGTTATGCATTGATAAAAAGAGGCTCTAGAATGAAAAGACTCTCCTGTGAAATTTTAAGTTGGAATTCAAAAAATACATGATCCTTGAAATTTACAGTAAGAGAATTGAGCTTGTTTGACTTTAAAAATATGTGTGTGAACATGTGCATATACAAATGTGTGTGCACGTGTGTAAAGCACCTGATTCAAATTTAACTTCTCTTTTCTGTCTTTGCCCTATAGGCATATATTTGAGTTAAGGGAGAAGGAACATATTAAATGTAAAGCCTTAGTGATTTCAGCAATAAGGAAATGCAAAATCAGGCATTTAACAAAACAGTGCTCTGTTGTATTCAAGGTAAAAAAAAAAAAAGGAGTTCAAAAAATTATAGAAAAAATCTTAATTGGCATAATACTTTAGTAGATTCTTTTTTTCCTCCCCAAACTTCATGTTCCAATAGCAAATAAACTGAATATGTTGCTTTCAGGAAAGTTTGATGTCAAAGCATCAAAAAAGAGAGCCATTTACATATATTGGACAATGTGAAACATGACTTCAGAAAACCTAACAAATTAGTTTTCAGAGTTCATCAAAGCTGAGGATTAAGGGATGTTTGGGACAAGAAAAATCACTTTTCTTATGTTAACTATAGTTTGCAATACCTGTTTATTTCTGCAAACGCAGGACCACTTCTTCATTTTATAAAAGATTGCTCATCCAGAGCAAATCCAAGATTAGAAAACATGGTGGATGTTGGCATTCCTGTTTTCACCCTGTGGAATTTGCACATTCAATGGTAACCTAAACCCAGGACAGTTTCTAAAGTAAATAGATCTTACCTTAACTCTACCCTGTCTTACCTTTCTGAATGAATTACCTTAAATTACTCAGTTTGGTCAGAAACACACACACACACACACACACACACACACACACACACACACACACACACACACACACATAAAAGAGAATACTGGTAAGGCCTTCCTTTTTGATTGTACACTAAATTAAAAGTTAAACTCTGAAATCCAAACACCTTATATAAGAATTGCTTTCAAAATGCAATTGACAACTGACTTGTCTTTGCCTTCACCTTCCATTGAATGCTACAGTTTTAGGAGCAAATCTTGATGATATCTTAACATGGGCAAATTGCTATATGTCACGTTTGTAGTTTAAGGTTGGGTTTTTTGGGGGGAGGGAGAAATACAGTTTAAAGTATCTGTGTTAACATTAATGTGCTTCCACTGAGATTGCTTGGTGAATGTATTGAGCTGTGCACCACCATGCTAGCCACTGAGTCACATCCGCTGAAACCAGGTGGGTGGTGGCACACAGAACTCCAGCGATCAGAACAGTCACAAAGCGAGCTATCACCACACAATTCACCTCTCAAGCCTCCTCCTGGGCTCCATGCAAAGACCAACCCTGATGTGCCACTCACAGGGCCACTCACAGTTAGAATACTTTTACCAGCTGTACGAAAGTCAGCAAATGTGGCTAGGCTGGGAAGAGATGGAAGTCGCCATCTGCCTCCTGGCCCAGGGATGGGACAGCGGCAGCTACCGTGTGGCTGTTCTGTGCTGTGGTTTTGACTCTTTCACACCAAGGAAGGAGTTTCTTCCTCAGCTATGGAAGGAACTTGGAAATTACATTTGCCAGGATTGCTTGTTTTCAATTTAATCATCTACAATGTCTTTTTTTAAGTTTTCTTACTTCAGAAGATGATTTGCAAAATAGAGTGACGTTTCACTTACCCATTTTTTTTCTGAAACAAGACAAATTTTAATAAGACTTTTGAATTGTGGAAAACAGTCTAGGCAGCCACAAACAAAGTCCCCAATGGATAGGAAAATTGCAAGGGTGTGAGATGTTCACTTCATTTCTGAAATATGATACAAATAAAATCAATAGTGTCAAAAGTGTTGTTTTTCAGGTGAGTTGACATCGCAAGATGTCTATCCACTGATGAATGAGAAAGACCATCAGAAATTAGAAAAAGAAGTAAATTGCTGCAAATATCTGATGTTCATCAATGTATTCATTACATAACATACAGATGTCTCAAAGAAAAGAGCTATAGACAATAAGAGAGAAATTTCTCACAATGGCCTCTGATTTTAATTCTAATTTGGATAAGAAAAACTGCATAGGCATAAGATAAACATAGGCCAAAATATATCAAAGCCCAGGCATTAATTAATATATAATGGAGCCTTTCCCGTGACATAGATGTTATAAATGCAGTCTAAGCAAATCACTGAAAAACTGAAAGTTAATTTAGAACTAAACATTGATAATATTACAACTAAATGGAAACACTGTACCTATGTAGTTTAGGACGCCATATCTTTTTCTTACTGTTTTAAATTAAAATGTAGAATTGAAATCAGAGCCAGCCATGAAATTCAATTGCAGACGGCCTGAGGAACATCAGATGCTGAATACATACATGTGTCCCTCACAAGGTAAATGGACACCATGTCCACACAGCCCGAACATTCTGGATGCAGGTTGGAGGAGAGCGTTTTCATGATGGCTGCGGTCAGCACCTCTCACGTCTCTCTTCTCATACTTCAGCTGCTCTTCCCCTGTTCCTAAGTGACTACAGAAGGCACCTAAAGATGGTGCTGTCTGGTGCCCAAGCCCTGCCTTGCCAGCAGCATCACATGGTGACCGTGCATGCTCTCATGTGTGTCGTATCTGATGACCGCCACTGACCTGCCACCCTTCACCACTATGTTGAACTTCTCTCCGTCCTGCAGGGAAACAGAAAGGTTTTCAATAGGAACTCCTCAGGTCCAGAAGAGAAAGAGAGACTAGGAGGGGAGGAAGAGCGTACCCCAGAGGTTACTGCAGGTCAATCCCCTGCACAGAATGATGGGAAGACTGGGAGTGAGTTCACCTGGCAGGCCTCACGTTGTGTCTGAGCTCTGTCTCCAGTCTTCCAGGACCCGCTTGCCATGTTCTGTGCCTATTTATGGCAGGATAAAATCCTTCCCTTCTTCATTGTGGACCGTGTGTTCCTAATTTTAGCTGCCACTTCCTCCTGAAACCCCAGTTCTTCCAATAGATCTGAACGTGAGGCCATAGGTCTGTTTCTTCTCTGCGGGCCTCCTTGCCCCTTGGAAAGAGCAAGATGCCACTGGCTATGTCAGCAGTGGCCAGCTCACCAAGCACCCCGCGGAGCACGCTGGCCATCCAGGACCAAGCACCCCGCGGAGCACGCTGGCCGTCCAGGACCAAGCACCCCGCAGAGCACGCTGGCCGTCCAGGACCAAGCACCCCGCGGAGCACGCTGGCCGTCCAGGACCAAGCACCCCGCGGAGCACACTGGCCATCCAGGACCAAGCACCCCGCAGAGCACGCTGGCTGTCCAGGACCAAGCACCCCGCAGAGCACGCTGGCCGTCCAGGACCAAGCACCCCGCAGAGCACGCTGGTTGTCCGGGAACATGTCCTCCTTCCACAGACAGCCATCCACCTTTGCCACTCCACTTCTTTCCAGAAAGATCCTCCTCTGAGGTTTAACAAGGGCGCACTGCACACACAGAGAAATATCAGACTGTCCTTAAGCAAACTGAGCTGAGAAATTAGCTGAGGCAATCCGTGTGGCGAAACTATATCCTCTACCAGGAAAACAAGCAAAAGCTTAATAAGTTCTGTAATAGAGTTAGAAGCAAGACAGACGTGATGTGTTCTGACTTCAGGGAACGAATAGTCATTATAGAAGAGATGTCACTCACCCTGAAGCTTGAAATAGGAATTCATGATTTGCAAAAAAAAAAAAAAAAGATACTGCGTTCTGTGTTGAGAAAACAATTTTAAAAATAGAATTCTAGAAGCCCAGAGGTCAGAAAGCTGCTGTTATGCCTGGAAAATTGACAGTTGTTTACTCTGGCCGGCATAGAACAGGCCTCACTTCAGGAAGTAGAGATACTGGCGGAAGAAGAGTTCATAAGTTGTGCCATGGTATAATACAGAGTGTGAAGCCCCTTGCAGACAGATAACTGGTAACAGGTGACATGGTGGAGCCTGTGCCAATGACATCATCGTGTCTTGTATAATACAAAATGACTTCGTCGTGGTCCTTTGAAATTGAGGGCTGGCTACAGGATCGTTCAGCAAGGTGCTGGGCTTCAGACCTCACAGGGGCCTCGGGCAAGGAGGGCCATGCTCCCAAACACACTTCTCCCTTTCTCCTACACCATCCTCCCTGCAGGACTCAGCCGTACTAGCGTCCTCTCTCTCTGGGCATTCATTGATGATGTGTTCTAGGAACAGTTTTGACCCTCAGTGATTGATTCTTATTGTATAAATAGGATGAGACCCGCTACCAAAGAATACAGTTGGCATATGGTGTTGATGAAATGTGAATGTTCAAAATAAAGTCCCTTCCAGGGAAATAATTGAGTCACAAGAGCTAGCAAGCACTGTGCACACAGGAGGGCCATGAGCAAACCTCAGACATTGTGAAATGCAGCATCAACACACGCTCTACATTGTGAGATTGACTCACAGCCAAAGGAATTCCAGCCCCTGTGCCACTTGATGCTAATTTCAGGCAGTGAAGGGCGACGTGGAAGGCTGTGTACTTCCACACTGCCAGGCAGTGCTCTGTTTTAGAATGGCCTCATCTATTTGACTGGTGGCTTCTTTTCCTCTTACAGAAGCACCACGGGTCTGAATTTTTGCTGTCACCTGACTCTCACACGTTTATTGCAATGCACATGTGTTTGCACAAGTACTCTTCCTTTTGTCTGGGTCGCATTCATTTTTCTGGTAGTCATGGTCCTTGTGTCCGCTTGGAGCCTTCAGGAAATCTTTCCTGGCCCTAACATGGGAGGTGTCTTGTCCTGCTAGGCACTCCTGGGCATTTCTGTATGGTTGGCAGTGGTTGTCTCTGAATCCATGGCAGGCAGGTTTCTGTCTCAGACCTCATCACTGACTGCTGGTTTACATCTCATAATCTGAGAAAAGTATCTTAATATTTTAAAACTGGATGCTATCATGTTCTGCCACATTCAAAAAAAACTTTATTGACAGGACATGCTATGTGTCTGTGCTTCAAATGGTTGAAAATCCCATAGCTAGGTAAGACCTGAGACCAGACGCCAGAGTCCTGGCAAAAGCTATGTGTTTGTGTGGATGTGGTCACTGCCCCTGCACTGGATGGCCTTTGTTGTCTGTCCTGCTAATGATCATCTCCTTCGTCTTCCTCTTCGTTCTAGCAGTAGCTATCTCAGCTACTCCCTGAGATTAACAGCAGTGCCTACAGATTGTTCCTACAATCAGGATCAATGTTTGGGAAAACACAAATACTTCAAGCAAGAAAAATCTTCATTCTCTAGTTGCAGCCCTGAGGACCTGATATCTACCTTATCCCTACTGAACACCACGTCTACGGTCATCATCCATGAAAAAATACACAGAACTGATCACCACCAGGAGGACCTGCCATGCTACTTGCACAGGACCCTTCCCTGGGGGCTTGTCCACCTATCCAACAGAGCTGGGAATGGCCTTCTTTGGCACTACTCATTAAGTATTCTCTCAGCACCTAATTCTTGTCATAAAAAATGCTCGTTTAGGCTGGGAAGGTGGCTCAGTGGTAGAGCGCTTGCCTTGCATGCATGAAGCCCTGGGTTCGATTCCTCAGCACCACATAAGCAAAAAGAAAAAAAAGCCAGAAGTGGCGCTGTGGCTCAAGTGGTAGAGCGCTAGCCTTGAGCTGAAGAGCTGAGGGACAGTGCCCAGGCCCAGAGTTCAGGCCCCATGACCGGACCCCCCCCCCGGGCAAAAAATGCTCCTCTACCTGTTTGACATCCACAAACAAAATGACCTCCTTAAGCTAAGTGAAATGAGCAGAGTTAAGAGGCTGTGTGCCTGTGTTGTGTCTGTGTCCCCCCCTCCCCAGGAATGACCACAGAGGCCACCGAGGTGTGGCCTCCATTATCAGGCATCTTTAGTGATGATGGGCAGCTGAGCCCAGCTGCCAGCCCGTGCTGGACCTGCTGCGTGCACAAGAAAACACCCTTCAATGCACTAAGACACTAAAGTCTTCAGGTTGTTTTCCTGCAGTGTAGCCTGCTTTGTCCTAACTAATACACATAGCCACTTTTTTCCTCTTCAGTTGCTTACTACATAGCTAAAATTTCCCATTCTGGAAGATTGAAGATGGATGAGTTTATCAAAACACAAGAATGCACTGAAAGATCTAAACAATCACAGAAGAAATGAAACATTAAAAAAATATTGAAGTGAAATAACTAAGCTCAATGGGGTAGATGTTGTGTGTTTTCCTCTCATATGCAGAATCTAGGTCTAATGATTATATATATATAATACACTTGACATAGTATATATATCATGTATTATATGTGATCATTATATATAATCATTTTAATAGACCTATATATGGATATTAAGCAGTCATAATGGAACTTGAATGCAAAAAGATCCTGTGGGCGTGAGGTGGGGCCAGGGTGGGAAATGGACAGGGTCCCAGAGGAATAAAGCAATCAAGGTATGTTGCAAATGTGAATATAAAGACAGAAAGAGAAGCCCACCAAATATTGTTTGACACAGGAAGGGAAGAGGAGTGGTTAGGGAAATAACACAAGGCAGCTGAACTTGCTCAAAATGTACTGTATACGTGTTTGGAATTTTCACATGAAATCCCTGTGTACTATCAACAAAACCTAAATAATAATTAATAATAAATAGTTTCTACACCAAATAGTTAGTAATCTTACTTGAAAGCAGTGAAGACAACGTTGAATAACTGACATGCTGAACCCAAACACTGGAGGAGGTAGATCGCTCTCCTTGAAGAGAAGGCTGAGGGACAGACAGGTGGACGAGGTTACAGATAGGGCTTCTGAAGGCAACAGAATAAATGAATTCAGTGACCATCTGGGTCTGTCCCTGGAAGAGGGCAGGGTTAAACATGGACAGACGGGATCACATGAAGAAAAGCAGACAAGAACATCTTATGGAGAACTCGGCCGGGCTGAGTTATAACCACCATGGTGCAGATAAAGCCTTTCTCACGCAGACCCGTGCTCCTCTTCTGAATCTGGATGTAAGTAAATAATGTTAAGATGCTTCTAAATTGAAAGGAAGATAACCTTTGGGCTCTGCCATGTGTTTGGCTTTCCTATGTGATCCGGTAACTCTCCATGACTTTCTGTTTCCTCATCATTCAGCTAGGTAATCTGTAGAAAGAAAATAAACTCAAGTCTGCATGGAGACCACAGAATGTTCTGGATTACCTCCCCAGCAGCCTGCTCTGCCTATTTGAGTCAAATGGTACTTTTACTCTGAAGAGGGGTGAGGAGTGAGAATCCCAGACACAACACAGCGGTGAGCCCTTCTGAGTCTTCTCTCCTGGAGAGCGAGGTACTACATGGGTGGAATTGCACATTTGTGCTATGGAACCTTTCGACTGGCTTTTTCAAACCTCACTAACTTCCTGAGACTCAACCAGAATGAGACAAACCTAACTAGCTCTTTTTTTGCTGAGTCTTTCTCCATGCTATAAATTGATTTACTTGTTTCTAAATTTTGCTAAATTTTACTGTTGAGAGAAACTCTTTTATTTTGGGATGTTATGGGTAAGATACTGTAAATATTTTTATTCAAATTCTCTTGTATGTGCATTTTCATTCCTTTTAGACAAATGCCCTGGAGTAAAATTACTGTGTCATATATGAACATGCTCAATTTTAGTAGTTTTTTTTTAACATTTTATGCTCACATTAGTAATACTAAAAAGGATTTGTACTTAAGCAATCTTGTCATTTGTGAATAAAAATGGCCTTATATATAAATTTCATTCTTTTTTTTTTTAAACTTGCTTTATCACTGTGGCTGAAATCTCCAGTATAATGCTGAATGGAAACAGTTTTTAAGTTATTTCTTTGTATTGTTCTTTATTTGGGTAGGAAGAAATATTTACCATTGCATATTGTAAGTACATTCTGTTTTTATAAATACTTTTTGAAATATCAAGGAATTTCTCAATAGTTTCAAGATGTTCTAATCATGATTAAATGTTAAATTCTGTCACAGTTTTTGAATATGTAGAAAATAACTATATTTTTGCTCTTATTATATACTAAAGTGGTAAGATATGTGTGATGATGTCCAAATATTAAAAAGATCTGCTTTCCTAAGAAAAGAGCTATGTGGTTATTATATGGTATTTACTGTGTAGATTCTGGAATATTTTGTTAATCCTTGGGATTTTACACCTGTGTTTATAATGTGATATTTTCTAATAGTGCCTTATTATGTTTTGATATCAGAACTATAATGGCCTCATTAAATAATTTGGTTAATGTCAAGATCTATTGCTAAACACTGTTTTTGTGGCATGTTCATTATTTCTTCTCTATGCATTTAATGTGATTCACCAATAAAGCCGTCCGGTCTGAATATTCATTGTGGGAAGATGCTTAGTCATAAATCAGTTTTACCCATGAACATGGTGATTATCATCTTCCAGTTTTGTATTACACTTAGTCAATCATGTTTTCAAGGAATTTATCCATTATAAAGTATCATAAAGCTGTGGTGTTACTACTTTATATTTGTGGAATCTGTCATAGCCTATATTCTCACCTTGGATATTGGCATTTGTGTTTTCTTCCTCTCACTATTAATTTAGTTTGACCAGAATTTTGTTCAATATATTAATTTTTTTGAAAGAGCCAAGCTTTGGCTTTGGTAAGTTTCTACACTGCTTGTTTACTATTTTTCCTGTGGATTTTGCTTTTTATTTATTATTGTTCCTTTTCTATTTTGTTCTGATTGATTTTCTATGTTTGTCTTTCCTGTGTAGAATCTTAGATTACGGATTTTAAACTTTCCTCAACAAAACCATTTAGAACACAAACTTTTTAGTATCTCCTAATTCTTTGTATGTCTGTATTGCTTTGAGTTAGTTTGAATGTTTTCTAATTTTCCTTGAAGTTATTTCTCTTTGATCTAGATTATAGTAATAAGTGTGTTGTTTAACTTCTAAGTGGTTGAGGTTTTATTGCATGCCAAGTATTTTAATTGCCAATTCAAATGTTATAAGGTAATATAGTTTGTAAGATTTCAGCTGCCTAAAAATCTTTAAACTGATATCATGGCATATTTCTTGATGAGTACCTACTACTTACAAAAAATTCTGATATTTTAGGTGCTGTGTTCTATAATGTCAATAAGAGCACGGATAATACTGACATTCTTTTATTTTCCTATGTTAGCCAGTGTCCTATATTCAATACTGAGAAAGATAATTTCCCCTCTGATTATGGACTTTTACATTTCTCCTTCAAATGCTACCTGTTTTTGTCTTAAATGTTTTGAAGCTCTGTTGTTAAGTGGATTCATAGTCAAGCTTGCTATATATTTCTGATAGCTGGCCTTTTGTTCATCTGTTAGATGGCTGTCAGTTGGCAGTATGAGAAACATGATGGAAGAAAGGGAACGTTCTGCATTTCTAACCCCGCCCCCCCATACCCCCCCATGGCAAAAGGTGGAGGATGTGCTGGTGTTCTGCCTCTGCCGTGTGGGTAGAGGGAAGGATGTGCAGAATGGTGGCCATTGCTTTAAGACGGGGTCTTTCCCTCCCTCCTGAGGACATCTGAACTGGACCGCCACGTCCTCACGCGACTCCGTCACTGGCGATGGAAGAGTTAGGCCCCCTTTTCCTGTTCTGAGAGAAGACCCTAGGTGAGAGAGCTCCGAGGCACCCCAAGTGCAGCTCTCACTCCAAAAGCTGTGTCGACATGAGTTACAAAGGTTGACATAAGGTAGTTTGCTACTAACTTATTCATGTCCCAAATGATTTCTAAAATGATGACCACCAACGGAATGTACACACGACAGCACGCCCTCAACTCCTGCCTTCTCCAGCGTGCGAGTGAATGACGGGCACAGGGCTTCCGTGGAACTGCTGGGCTTCCTGGGCACGTCCTGGCCCCCTCCTCCTCTCCGACATAGCCCTGCACGGGCCTGGAATGGATAAGAAGGAGGAAGGAAGGCGAGGAGTCCGCGAGAGTGACAAAGCTCTCAGGATGGTTCGAAGACAGGAGATGCTGTTCTGGAGAGCTCCGTTGATGCAAGATCATCTTTCTTTGGCTTTCAGTTACTGTGTGCAAAAGGTAGGATGCTTTAGTGAACCTGCAAGATTCTGCCCACCTCTGACATGTGGTCACTGGCTGCTTCGCTTCCCCTCAAAACAGACCATCGGATGTGGATAGTCCAGTGTTGATTGCTTCCTGTTTTCTTCACTTAAATTGTATCCACAGAGCCTGAGCTACTTTGTCTTTTAAAGTAGCCCATGCAACTACTTACAATTTTAGTCATATTTTATATAGTTTTTCATCATGCTATTGTCCTTTAACCTTTCATTAGAAAGTGCCAATGAATTCATTGAAATTTTCTCTTTAATGATGGTGTCATCTCTATCATACAATGAAATCATCATTCATTCAACTATTCCATGACTATGACCCCAGAACCACCTCCACTTTTGTACAGTGATCCCACTGAGAGGAACAACACAGAGCAAAGTGCTCTGCCCTTCCTCCCTCCCCGACCAATGCCTCCGTGGGGAAAGCTCAGAAGCCTGCACCGCCTGTCAAAGCCTGCCCGGGTTACACTGCCACAGAGGCCTGTGCTCCACCTCCCCCCTCCCCAGTGGATGGGGGAGTCCCCCTTCCTGCACCGCCCTAGATATTCCTCCTCCCATCACGATGAAGCTTCTCTCAGAGCTCGTACCCATGTTATTTTTGCTGTTTTGCAACTTTCAAAGCACATGCCTTGTACCTGTAAGCATCACAGAGCGCCAACCTGTGTCACTCTGGCCTCTGGCCTCCGCACTGGTGGAAAGAACCATTCTTTGATGCGCCCAGGTCTTGGGGTTGTGAGGGTCTGAGGGACGGAGAATTTACTTGTTGTGGTTCTCGTCCTAGATGTGCTGCAGAGGGCCGTGTGTGGAGGTCTCGGGTGACCGGCTGCAGCACTCTTGGGACGTGGCAGAACATTTCAGAGGTAGGCCCTGGTGGGAAGCGCTTGGGTCACTCTAGATGAGTCCCTGGCGGGAATTGTGGGGCCTCTGCCCTTCCTGTTCTGTTGTGTTTCCCTGAGAGCTTTGGTTCCACCGTGTTCTCCTATCATGTGCTGCTGCAACAGTCCCAGACTCAATGCCGCCAACCAACTGTGGACTAGACCTCTAAAACCAGGATCTCAATGAGCCTTTGTTGTTCCAAACGCACCTCTGGCATTTGATAGAGTAGCAGAAAAGCGAGTGGCCCTCTCCCTACCGTGTTACAGCTCAGCCAGCAACTAGGAGGGACTTGGACGTTCCTCTCCTCCTGGAGTCCTCTGTGGATTGCTGCTGCTCTACATTCTCCTCCAGGAGAGCTGACATTCAGAGAGGCTTTTCTTTACTGAGGAAGCTCACCTTCCACGGACGCCAGGGAGCGGCGGCCACTGCTGTGCTGGACCGTCGTCCAGTCTTCCATCTTGCTGCGCGGATTTCTTAGACTCAAACGATCCGCCAGCCTTGCATGTTTTCTACCTGGGAATGTAAACCGTTCAGGGCTGGTCCTGAGGGTAAATGTCCCTCAAGTGCCTTTTTTCTATTTCTCTATGTAATTGATATTGAATCAAAGCAAAAGAAAAGTCTTAAATATCGAATATCCCTCCCATTTGCAAAAGGACCTATAGTACGAGCACACATTCTGGTAGGCATGCAAAACTACAAACAACATAAAAACGTATGGGTTTCCTAGAACTAGTATGATAGCAGTAAATAAAACACTTCAGTCAAATTTCCTGACCATGTCTCATCTCAACCTTACAGACTCTGTCTTTTGGAAATGTAATCCTCCCTCTAAAGCACTTTTTCTTTGTTCAGAAAGGATTGACATACAGTGTTGGTTTTATATATTTTAAAATATGTTTTGATGTGTTAAAATGTGAAGCAAAAATGTAGCAAAGTATCTGCTTCGTAATAACTATTTAGAAAATTCCAATCAATTCTGGCAAATGCATTATCTCCTCTATACACATGTTGGTTAATTGTTGGCTTAAGCCAGTGGGAAACAGAGGAGGAATCCAGTCAGTGCTTCAAGAGACATCTAAACCTACTGTTAGGAAGGAGAAAATGAAGACAAAAACATTAGCTACTACACACAAATATTGTGGCAGTTATTTCTCCTTTGTGAAAGGGCTATCTTCACAATGTGACGTTAATATTGGAAAAAAAGATCCAGTAATCCCGTGCATTGAAATTGTCTCTCCTCATTATGCCAATATTTTAAGAAGAAATCGGCCTGAGCTAAAGAGTTGGTGAATGCAGAATGTGCACAGGAGCTGATTTCTTCAGACTTTGAGCATCCGATTCTATTTTGTTCCATTGTCCTGAGCTGCTTGGGGTCAGAGCTTCCCCAATGCACTCCAATAAAAGGCCTTTGGCCTCTTCTCCCTCCCTACAGGGTGGGAGCTGTGGGAGGGAAGCTTAATTCTAGAAGAAGAGAGAGAGGAAGATTGGCTACTTAGAGTTGCTTTCCAGGTATTCCAGACTGATGCAGATAAACAGGGAGTATTAAAATCTCCTCTAGGAAATGAGAAAGGGAGATTTATTCGTTCAAAATGGGACTGGGAAACCCAGACAAAGAATAAAGTTGGACCTCTGCGTCTCTCCACACACATTAGGGCAACTAGAATCACCCAGGATGGCCAGAACAGGATCTGGAAAGGTCGGAGTTCTTCTTTCCTGTGAGTGGCATTCACACTCACAGGATGCCATGGCAAGGTTGCCGTAAGATGTCACAAGGACTCTGGAAAGCATCTGGGCACTTGCCAAACCTCTAGGTCTGTGATAAAGGGAAATAGACGCATGAGAGAAACTTACATTGAAGTGTTCACCACAGCACTTTCACAAGAGCTCCAAAATGAACGTGACACCTAATACGATGCATTTCATCCATCCGTGCAAAGGAATGAAAGTAAACCATGCCACAGCATGGACTACCTTGAAAACATCCTGATAAATGAAAGGAGCCAGGCATAAAGACCTCATACTGTCTGACTCCATTTATCTGACGCCTTCAAAACAGGCAAGTCTATAGAGGGAAAGTCGAGTCATAATGGCCACAGAGCAGAGGGAAGAAAACATGCAGAGACGCTAGGGAGCTCAAGATATTTGGATGTAATGAAGACAATTTGAAGCATAGGTGGTTGTGATGGTTACACATCTCCATGGCTACATGAGAAGAAAAAAAAACTTGGACTGAACCAGGTACCAAAACTTTACACCTCTAATCCTAGATATTCAGGAGGCTGAGATCTTTGGATCATGGTTTGAAGACACCCTTGCTGGGAAAGTCTGTAAGACTCTTATCTCCAATTAACCAATAAAAAACAGAAATGGAGCTGTGGCTTAAGTGGTAGAGTACCAGAGTACCAGCCATGAACAAAATAGCTCAGGGCTAGCACCAGGCACTGAGCTCAAGCCCCAAGACTGGCACACAGACAGACAGACAGTGTATACACACACACACACACACACACACACACACACACACACACACACACACACACACACACACACACACACACAAAAGAAAAGAAGGAAAAAAGAGAAAAGAAGGAATAAATGAAAGAACAAATGCATGAACTGAATACTGAACTGAATCCTGACTATATGCTTCATCAGGGAAAATGGTATCATGTGTTAATCTACCTCAAAAAAGCCATTAATAAAAATTCATCCAAACATTAACCACATGTGAGAATACAGTCAAAGGGCTAGGGGTGTGATTCAGAGGTAGTGTGTCTCTGCCTACCAAGCATCAGGTCCACACTCAGACAGAAGAACAGGATCAAGGATGATATGTGAATAGGGGCACGGGCACAATGGCACACACCTATAATCCTACTTACTCAGGAGGCTACTTACTCAGAAGCCAGCCCAAGGAAGAATATTTCATGAGATTCCTGTCTCCAATCTACTAACAAAATACTGAAAGTGGAGATATGGTTCAAGTGGTAGAGCACCAGCCTTGAAGAAAAAAGCAACTAAAGGAGAGTGTGAAGTCCTGAGTTCAAGCCCCCAGCAGACACACACACACACATACACACACACACACACATACACACACACACACACACACACACACACACACACACAAATAGCATATGAAACTGAACTTGACAAGTAAGATGTAGGCGCTGTAGTGAGATGGTGGGGGGGAGATGATGAGCAGCCCGCGGAGAAGCAGGACTCCAGGTCTGCGGCATTTGCCTTGAGCTCAGCCGCATCGCCTGTGGCCGCACCCTGCTGGAAGGGGCCCAGAGGAAGCGTGTACGTGTCTCACCCACGATTCTCCCAGTGTGCTCCCCGGGCTCACAACATCCTCTGGATGCTTCCAATTGATCCATGAGGATAAGACTGTTTTCCTAATAAATTAAAGATGCTCGCTGTCTAATGAGGGTACTGTGGAATTTTCCAGAAGCTACTTAACATGGGCTGACATCACTGCTCTGACAACAACTGGGCTGTATGTGTACACACAGACATATTTCAAAGGCTTCTAATTTTTAAGTTTGGGAACCATGGTTCTCAGCCAAGACTGTGGGCAGGACCTGGATGCTGAGCGTCTCCCCAGATGGCGCTGTGGGCCGCGGGGTCGGTGTGTACCTGCCGTAGAGTATCTCCACCTCTGTGGTTTCATTGAGTCTTGACACCTAGGTCTGCGTTGCAGATAACACAGCCCCATGAATACTGACACTAAGGAGTAAGGAGCCCGGATGTCAGAGGGGAAGGAGGGCAGAACACCGACACAGTCCCTCCTGCCGTGCTAACCCAGCACTCACGTTTAGTTCTACTTTCCAGGTGGTTTTATCCATGGTCTCAGGAAGCTCTTGAAAGTCGCACAGCTGTGGCCAATTAGCTCATGCTTCTTCTCCTAGCTACTTCTCAAGGAAGTCTGTAAGCATTTAAGGCATAGCTCATGTCTGTAGCAGCAGTAGTAGAACCTTACCTTATTCCTGCCAGGAGCACCATGCATCATAGCTATGATTCCCCTAGTCCTCCTGAAATCAAAGATCACCCAGAGCAGAGATGACTTCCTACTCAGCACTCCTACCTGAGGGCTAGGAGTTTGCCTCCTGCATGGAGACTGTTCAGAGAAGCTTCCGGATCAATACCAAGAAGCGAATTTCTCCCTCGCAGAACACAATCATGGGACTCTTCAGACATTATAAATGAGTGTTAAAATGCCTCGAATCCTGCTTCCAGAGGCTGTGTGATGAATCGTAACGATCAGCCCCAGACTTGCCCACCACAGAGATCAAACAGATCTGGTCCCCGCATGACAGCAGACGAAGAGCCTGATGAAAGCAGGGCTCCGTGCAAAGTTTCAATATTTAGCCAGCTTAATTGACTGTGCTCTCCAGCACCTTCTGCAGCCTAGCCCCATCTGGCAGCCTCCTGGTAGCTGTGGGGATTTACTCCCCAGAGCCACAAAGGAGGCACTGGAGCCGGGATACAGAGCCAGTGCTCAGGACGAACACAGGGTTTTTAAGCGTTGACTCACGGTGAGCATCAGAAAATCATGCTTTGGTGCTGGAAGAAGCCCCCTGCATTGGGAAGAGGATGTAAACAGGGCACTGGAAGCCTAGGGCTTTTCCCTACTTTCTGGAGGAAAAAAACAAAAACAAAAAACACCCTTTTCATCTCCCAAATCTGAAAGAGGCTGCATGTGGCGGGAAAATCTCCTTCTTAAGGAAAAAAAAAAGGTTTCAAAATTGCTTTTTGAGCCAGGTGGCTGTGGAGGCTCACGCCTGTAATCCCAGCTACTCAGGAGGCTGAGATCTGAGGACTGAGGTTTGAAAACTCCCTGTGATACTGTGACTTCCAATTCAGCAGTTGAGGAAAAGCCAGGAGGAGAGCTGAGGCTCAAGTGGTAGAGCGCCAGCCTCGAGCAAGAAAAGCTCAAGGACAGCACCCAGGCCCTGACATCCAGTCCCATGGCAGGCACAGAAAGATGATAATTGACATTTCTGTTCATTTTGTTGTTTGTCTGTTTGTTGGAGGGTCTTGTTATATATATATATATAGAACTGTTCTAGTGCCTTAGCCTCTTGAATGCTGGTATTCAGGTATTCACCACCAGGCTAAGATCAAAAGAATCACTTGTAGGAAAACATTTCCACAAACTTTTCTCCTATTTTGAAAAATCCCTCACCAGGAAGAAGCCTATGGAAATGGAGGGAAGCCGCTCTCAAATAGCTGCAGATTTTCTGTCCTTCCCGCTCCTGGTAGACATGCACAGATATGGGCGATGATGCAGGGGTGGGTGGTGAACCTTTTTTTATTTTATTTTGTTTTGTTTGTTTGAGGCATTGAACCCAAGGTCTCATGCATGCTAGCAAGGTACCACTAAGCCACATTCTCAGCCCCTAGGTGGTGAATCCTGATGGAGAAATTAAACTCAGAGGCTCCACGCTTCTGGAAGAAACTACGTCCCATTCAAGCATGCCCTGGTGGTCACCTGAATTTCCAGGGCTGGCTCGTTCTTTTAGCTGGAACCTTGAAAGCTATCATTATAAACTCACCCTTCTCATCAGACATGTTTAGCCGCTGCTATGCTCGGGCTGGACTCAAACTAAATTAGCTTCCCAAGTATTTACAGAGCAGTTGTAAACTATAGCTAAAAAAATAACAAGAGAAAGAGACAGAGACAAAGAGAGCTGAGTGCAGCATCAAAGTTTAAACTCACTTTTAGCTACCGTGAACGAGATGAACGAGATCTTACCAGACTGAATGTAAAATACCACAGGCATTGCGGAGATTTTGCTTCTCAGACCTTCCAACTCCGTGTCGTGGACCTGGTTTTAGGCCTGAGGGAACTAAAAGAAGCTGAACTCATCCTCAAAGCACCTCTGTGGTCTGTGGTCCACACAGGAAGTGTGGGACCAGGCTGTGTGCACCACCTTTGCACACGGCAGCCCTCCCCCTCCGCCTGCCTCCTGTGGTCCCAGGGACAGTGTGCTACAGCAACTCCCATGGCGGATCCCAAGGGAGGTGTGCGCTGTACACTTTTCTGGAAGAAGGAACAGGAGTACAATTTAGAGGGGAGAGTCAGGGAGATCTCTGTCTTCTGAAGGATACACAGATGTTGTCCAGCCAAGGTGGCCATCGGTGTGATTTTACACACTTGTAGGCAGTATCCTGTCCTGCTCTCTCGAAGACCAGAGGCCAAGCCGTTAGCTGAGATGCACTGCCCAGGACCCCCGCCAGGCACCATTTTGGTGATTTCTAGGGTGTGCAGGGAGAGGTGGAGTCTTGTACAGTGACCAGGGCTGGGAAGAGACAGTGGGGAGTTAACAGCTCTACCCACCCTGTGAAACTACCTACCCTGCCTCAGAGGTACAACAGCAGGGGTTAACGCTCTCTCAATACCATGATGACAGCAGGTCTCTTCTTCCGGAGTTCACAGAGAGGCTGGGGAGCTGTGGAGCAGCCAGATGGGCAAGGAGGTGGGGGTTACACCATAACACCCTCCCTCCCCCCCCCCCCCCCCCGTGGTATCCAGGAAAGCAGGAGAGGCCAGCAGGCACAGCTCCAGACAGCATATCTGCTTTCTTTCATTCTGTTTCTTACTTCTGGGCATGGTCATGTCTCAGACCAGCTAGCAGCTCCAGAAGTTCAGGGGTGTGGCAGCGTGCTAACCACCAGAGAGCTCATCACTAGCGTCCACCTTGGAGACGCTCAGCACAACCGACAGCCTCCTTACAGGGAGGGAAATCCACGCTGCGCTCAGTAAGTTTTAGGATGAAAAATCTCTGAGAAATCAGAAAGGTCAAACAGAATACGTGTGTGTGGACGATGAAAAATAGCTTGTTTCTAAATTTGAAGCTATTTTTTTGCAGAATAAAATTGTGTCGTTCCGGAGTTCCGAAAGCAGAGGGAGCACTGGGCAGACACTCCAGCCTGGGCTGGAGGAGAGCGGAGCGCCACGGGAGCCCAGTGGGTGCGGCTGAGCTCACAGGCGGATGGCAGAGCAGAGGAGCTCTGCAGAGCCTGGAGCCGGGAATGACCCGTGACTCTGACCAGGGAACCACTTACGAGCTTTTAAACCTGAACGTGATGATGGAGTCTCACCGTCACCAAGCTCTCTTCCATGGCAAGCTGGAGTGTGGATTGGAGCACGCTGGACTAAGGAGCTGGAAGAAAGACAGGACGGTTCAGAGTACGGACCAGAGCCCCGAAGGGGCCTGGGAAGCAGACCCTGCAGGAAATGCAGGGGGAGAGTCAGATTTCCTAAGAAACATGCAGGGCGCCCAGTGACATTTTAAATGCAGGTAAAGAAAAAATAATCGTGGGGTATGCGTGCACTCCTGGTGAAACTGGTGATGTGATTCTGAAGTAAAACGCTGGGTAACAGAGAGAGAGAAAGAGCTGGTACTTCATCCAGTCCCTTTCGCTCCTGGCTCATATTCGACTTCACCTCATTGCCAGTCTGCCGTTGGCCGGTCAGAAGCAAGCCTTGTTTTTCTCCCTGCAAGGTGGCAGTGGCTACCACCGTGTGCCTCCCTCCAGTCAGGCTGCGCAGTCAGCAGGACCCACGACCCCACCCTCCCGGAGTGGGAATGTGAACCAGCTTTGCAGCCACAGCACTGAGTGAGAGAATGTTCCCAAGGGCTCACAGACACTGGGAGGGCCAGGCCCGGCCTATAACCACATGCCCAGTGGGTCTGGAGGATGACATGGGGCAGAAGAGAAGCTACATCTTATGATGCCCCCAATGAGCCACCTCCTAGGCCGCGGGAGGAGCTGAGGGTAGGCCCTGCACCCCAGCTGCGCTGGTCTTCCAGTTGATCTCAGTAGGGCCGGGGGTGGGGAGGAGGCCACATTGAGTGTGTCTGTAGGAAGTTCTCAGACCGTCTGGAACAAAGTGGAACACTGCACTTGAGACTCTTCCTGAAGACCACCCAGAAGTTTCCACAGGGAGCAAAACATCTGGTGGGATCAGGACCACATTCTCAGAACAGTCAGGAGGACGTGAGCAGGGAGGGTCCAGACTTGTCTTGTTAGACATGGGACAGCCCTTGCTTTCCAGAAGCCTCTGTGCTGTGAGCATTCTGCCATGGAAGGGGTAGGATAAGGGGCGTAGTTCTGCCACCATGAAGAGTAAGGGGGTAGCCTGAGAGTCCCCTGTGGAAACGTTTAACCAGGGCAGGTTGTGGATGGGAGGTTTCTGTGGGAGTACACGGGTGTGGAGGAGGCGCGGGTTATAGCTCACAGCTATGTCCTCTGGGCCTGGCCACTGCCCCTCGGACCTCTGGCTTGTCTGCTGTCAGTGGGTTTGGATCTGAGGCTGGATTCCACCAGGGAGCAGGCAGGTTTTCCCACCGGGCACGGGAGCCGTGTTGACAGACAGAGCGAAGGCCAGTCCAACCTCCTACGATGTCGTCGTCGTTCTTATTATTCATGCTGTCATTATACCTACTATAAATGAAACATTAGGAAGAACAAAAAAAAATAGGAGAGAAGAGGTTTTTCTGGACGGGGGTTACAGGATTTCATCTGTCCACTGCACATCACGGCGGTCTACGACTCCGGTGGTAGAGAGATGCCAGGGGCAGAAATGCTACACCGTAAGCTTCAGATGCTGAAGAAGAACTGAGAGCATCCTGGGCTCTTGCGGCTGGGTCTCAGAGCACCTGCCACAGGGCGGGGGTGGCTGGAGTGTCCTGAGGGCGTCTGGGGCAGAGCGAAGCTGACAGCCAGCAGCCAGCCGCCAGCAACATCGCCAGGAAGCCTCTGCCCCCTCGGCCTGGCAGGGACGGGAAGATCTCCAGTCACGGGATACTGAGCTGCTTGGCAGCCAGGCTCAGCAGCGTGGGGCAGACTTACAGCCTCGTGGCTGGGTGATGTCTAATCCCCCTGGACCTCTCCCCTCCCTGGGTGATGGCCAAGGTGGTGGCACTTGGGGTCTGATTCTTGCTCTTCACCAGACACCATGGCAGACACTCGTTCCACCAACTTCCTCCTGCAAAAGGGACATGGAGGAACAACAGTCATGAGCAGCATCCTTTTTTGTTGTTGTTTAGTCGCATGAGCTTTGTAAGGCAATCAGAAATGATTGTGCTGGGGGCCAGGGGCTTTCACCTGCAATCCTGGGTATTCAGGTGGCTCAGATCTGAGGATCGTGGTTTGAAGTCAATTCTGACAGAAAAGTCTGTGAGACACATAGCTCCGATTAGCCAGGAGAAATCTGGAAGTGGATGCATGGTTCAAGTGGTAGAAAATGAGGAGGAGAAAGAGGAGGAGAAAAAGGAGGAGAAGAAGGAGGAAAATAAGGAGGAGGAAGAGGAGGAGGAGGAGGCGGAAGTGGAGGAGGAGGAGGAGAAGAAGAGGATATAAGTGATAAAATGACTTGGAGGGTAAAATAAAGCATCAAGTGGGTATAGTGTGGGGAGATGAACAGGCAGGAGGAATTTTATCCTGCTCTTTCCTCTAGCTGCTCAAGAAGAAACAAACTATTTGTCACATTCAGAAAGAGGTTTTTGTTTGGGAGCTTAAGGTCTGTCCTGTTTCAAGCACAGGCACCAGAAGGGTTTGCTGACATTTTTACATGAAATAATTCTGTGTGCTTTCAAACCCAAATGTTTCTGTTTCCATTTTAACTAATGACTTTAAAATGAATGACACAAGCTTAGGGACTAATAAAGATCAACCACAGAACTAGAAAGAAAAAACAGCTTAAACTTTACATTCTGCTGGAATCCATTTAAACATACAATGAGGAATGCAAACGGGTAAATCACCCACTAAAACAAACAAAGGCTCTCCTGAATATAAAAGACAACTAAAAGCAAAAGGACAGCACTAAAAAGAAAAAAGAAGCAAAAATCCTTTAGCTGGAACAAGTATGCAAAGCATCCATTTCATTAGGAGCAAAAATCATTTTAATACACTAGCAAGAAGTTGTCCTTCCTAAATGAATAGAAAAGAAGCCTTTGCTTTGGTGTCTTATAGAAAACAGAAGTAGAACATCACTAGACAAAATATTTCTATACTGGTAAAGTTGTTTCCTTGTTTGTCTGACTCTGAATTCCTACTCAGAATTGTAGCAGAAATAGGACAGGTTTGCACAGAATATTGAATGAATGAGCAAATTGTTACCAAGAATAGCCCTTTCCCCCTTCCTGATCTTTAGGGTTGCTACAGATGGGGAGAGATGTAAGAACTCCTGTGCGATGAGCTTCTGAGATTTTTTCTTGCTAACACATTTTATTGGTGTCTTCCTACTGTAAAAAGGCAGTAAAAACAAGACAGGTCTGCTCCAAGCATCTGTCCTTGTCTTCCAGAAGTGTGTTTGTTCACTCATCCAAACATTGTTAAGCACAGAGTGAGGGCTGACAGAAGCCAGTGGGTCCCTCCATGAAGGCAGCCACCCTTCTCTTAGTGGAAGTTAGCTGATGGATGTCCTGGGCGTGCTACTCCTCCAGCACCTGGAGATGTGTAAGGTTTCCAACTAACATCTCTAGAAAGATCCAGCACTCTGTGGAGGGCTCAAATAGTCTAAGTTTCTTTAGAAAGACAAAGCCCAACAAAATAAGCACTGGGAAAGGAGCATTTGCAAAAGGGGTGGGGTAGGACTTAGGAGAGGCCTGGGGGAAAACGTGGTCAAGAGTTCACTGTTTCTACTACAAACTTAAGAAAAGTAAGGGCTGGGGTGGGTTGAGAGGAATGGGGGTGAATGTTGAAGGGTGTAGCACTGGTCTGGATGCACTATATTCGTAAACTGCTGCATGAAATTCTACCTCCTTTGAACAGCTACTTAAAGATAATTTTTTTAATGTTTAGGAGAAAGATCAAGCAATCTCTATATACACCACCAGCAATGAATGTTGTGTTTACGTGGATAATCTCAGTAAATGTCACTATCACACATACACATACACACACACTCATACACACATATATATATGCACATGAACACAAATCAAGAGGGGATGAGGGAGGAGCTTTTACACCTCAGAATGTAAATGCAATCTGAACAAATAAGGACATTCTGTCTCCCCACTCTTAAAAAAAAAAAGGAAAGGTCACTAACAAAGATTCATGTCAAAACTAAGTAATTTCTCAGGAGATGATACTCTGAGAAAGTGTTATGCTCAGGAGAATTACTTCTCACAAAAATATACTCTAAAGCTTTCTAACAGTCTCAGCCTCAAGCCATCCTATTGAGGGCTTTTAATCCCTAACGTCAAGAAAATAAGTTTGCCCAGAGTGAAAAAGACTAAGAATGAACCTGCTTAATGGATTGTGTTAAGTATAACACAAGTGAGCGCTTTCTCACAGTTCACATTTCACATGGTCATGGATGCCTACGGACCACAGCATCAACTTGTTTCAGCCCCCTCATGCTCCTGCCCTGGAGCTTGCGTTCCTTCCGTCTAGAACAAAGGCGTCTGAGCTTACCTGACAGGCAGCACTCTCGACAGTCCTTTTTGTGGAACAGCATGCACTGTCTCGTCACATGTGCCTCATCATACGCTCCACCGCCTGAATTCGACATGAGCAGTCAGGAGAGCTTCCATCCCAAACCAACAAGGAGCCAACCCTGAGCGCTACAAGTGCACATTCGCCAATGCCTCAAAAAGTTCTGCCAGCCTAGGAAAGCAGAGCCTCCAAAAGCCAATACCAGGTAAAATGCAGAAAAAAAGATGTACACTAAGTGAGCATCCCACGTAAATGTGTGTGTGTGTGTTTATGTATTGAGAGAGTTATACAAGGGATAGAGAACTGAGGAAACACTGTTGACATGTGAGTAGCTCCAGATGGCAGAGAGCCCTGGACAGCTGACCATGGCAGAGCAACTTGTGTAGATGCAGCTGGCCGAGCGCAGTGTAGACGGAGCCAGCAGGGTCCTGGGCAGATGCGGCTAGTGGTGTTCTGCATAGATCCAGCTGGCAGTGTTGTCTTTTTCTCGGAACACTATTTTGTGAAGCATTTCTGCAGAGATTAGAAAACATGTATGAGTGCAGCTTAAAACTGAGATGACAGGATTCCTTAATTTCAGAACAAGACACTTTTAAGAACGTATGCTTTGCCTATCCAGCCAGGGAAAGTCCTTGACCACATTCACCTGGAATACCATGGGATTTGTGCCTGCGTGGAAGGGCAGCATGGCAGGGGTAATTACATAAAGATGCCCGGTGAAGTAGCCAGGCACAGAACAACACATGTCATACATTGTCATCCTCAGTGCAGGTTCTGCAACAACTGAGCACGCAAAGCAAGGACACGGAGAGGACACGGAAAGGACACGGAGAGGACACGGAGAGGACACAGGAGAGGACATGGAGAGGGCGCGGAGAGGACACAGGAGGACACGGAAAGGACACAGGAGGACACAGAGAGGACACAGAGAGGACACAGGAGGGCACGAAGAGGACATGGAGAGGACACGAAGAGGACACAGGAGGACATGGAGAGGACACGGAGGACACGGAGAGGACATGGAGAGGGCGTGGAGAGGACATAGGAGGACACGGAGAGGACACGGAAAGGACACAGAGAGGACACAGAAAGGACACGGAGAGGACATGGAGAGGACACGGAGAGGACACGGAGAGGACACGGAAAGGACACAGAGAGGACACAGGAGAACATGGAGAGGACATGGAGAGGGCGCGGAGAGGACACAGGAGGACACGGAGAGGACACGGAGAGGACACGGAGAGGACACAGGAGGACACAGGAGGACACAGAGAGGACACAGAGAGGACACAGGAGGACACAGAGAGGACACAGAGAGGACACGGAGAGGACACAGTAGGACATGGAGAGGACACAGTAGGACACGGAGAGGACACAGAGAGGACACAGTAGGACACGGAAAGGACACAGGAGGACACGGAGAGGACATGGAGAGGACACGGAGAGGACACAGAGAGGACACAGGAGGACACAGGAGGACACAGGAGGACACGGAGAGGACATGGAGAGTACACGGAGGACACAGGTGGCTGTGGGCTGGAGGCAGTGAGCAAAGCGTAAAATTTCAAAGAGTCGTGACTCATTTTTTTCCCTTGTGTGGACTTTTACTGGAAAACAGTCAATTATTTCTAAATTGTTAAGAGAAAAAGTCTCCAATATTGAAAAACTGAACATTCAAGGCAATGGATGTATTAGCTGGCCTGGTGTGATGATTCCCCAGGGAGCCCAGAAGTCCTAACATCACTTCATACTCCATAAAATCATCTGATTATAAATCTTGATTTAGAAAACCTAAAATGCAAGTAGCTATGCTGTCCTGAAGAGAGATGAGTAAAATATCAAGAGTTCAATAATACAGAGAAAGCAAATAAGAATAATAAAGATTTGATATGCTAAAGAAAGTTCTCTCTGCTACACTCATTAAATGAAGACATTAATTCAACCCTAAAGAGTTGAGAGTTAGAGATCACTGGCTCACGCTTGTAATCCTAGCTACTCAGGAGGCTGAGATCTGAGGACTGAGGTTCAGAACCAGCCCTGGGCAGGAAAGTCTATGAGACTCTTATCTCCAATTAACACTCAGAAAACCAGAAGTGGCACTGTGGCTTAAGTGGTAGAGCACTAGCTTTGAGCTGAAGAGCTGAGGGACCACCCAGGCCCAGAGTTCAAGCCTCACAACTGACAAAAAAAAAAAAAAATAGTTGGGAGTTTGAAGAGAGAGCCCAGCAGTGAGCAAAAAGTAAAACTGCAGTTGGATGTAGTTTACTACTGATTCAAGGATGAAGATTTTCTGACCAGTATTGTGGCCATTTGTGTAGGAGGAAATGATTGACTATGCAAAAGGACCTGGGTGAAGAGCTCATAAGCAGCTGTACTTACAAATTCAATGTTGTCCTATTTGATCTCCTCATTATTAAATTTTTAAAAATTGATAACTTTTCCCAGTATTTGACAATTAAAATGTGGGGGAATGCGAGTGCACAGAAGTAACCTAATATCCTTGTTCATTGCATTTTGAGCCCTTGTAAAATCCTGAACAGTGGTCATTAGTTAGTTGTCCTTCTCTGAGGCTGCTGCTGAAGGCTCTTTGCAAGCATCCATGGACCTAAGGAGTTAGTCCTCCAGGAGACGCGTGAAAGGGTGATAACAAAACCCCTCAAAGGCGGCCTGTGGTACCTCTGAGATGATGCTCTTGGACAGGGCAACAACTTCTAAAACTCCAAGGGAAAACTACGTTTATAAAATTACTAACCCAACATCCATCAGAGTAAGAATTCATTTCATGAGATCGGCCTGATAAACAATTGAGAATTTTTTTGTCATGTTGGGACTCAAGCCTCGAGCCTCAGACATGTTAGAAGCCTGCTCTATGCTAAGCTATACTCAGTCCATGCAGTTCTTCTAGTTTGAAATATTGCTCATGTTATTATGTTTTATTTTCCAGATTTAAGAAAACATTTTCCCTTGTAATCATTATATAAATTACAGAAAGTTAGTGAGGTGCACTTCTGAAAACATACTTGAAACATCTACTCTTTGTCCCTTCCTAATCTTTCCAAAATTGGGAACTTATCAATGAGTTTTGTTTTTGGATGAAAATAAAGTGATCTGTACAAATTTAGCCATAGTCTGTTCCTATAGCCGCATAAAGTTGGAAAAGTGGTTTATACGACCAAGAATTGAATGAATAGAATTGAATCGAATGTCTTATGTGCAGATATAATCAAACAACATCGGGAAACTAAGGTTGATTTTGTAGAGCCAATAAAACTTATTTGGACAATCTGGCCGGGATTCTGAGTCCATGGTTCACACAATTTCCTTGTAGGTGGTAAACAGTCTAACTAACCAGCAAGACCAGGCCATTCACTACAGCTGACAGAGCTCAATCCAAGTGCTGCTGGTGACATCTGACTGTGAGTCTCTTCCCTGGCTTCATAACCTTGACTGCTTTAAAAGACTAATCTTAGGACTAGGGGCTGACTCAAATGGGGGCACCCGTCCAGTGAGCATGTGGCCCTGGGTGCAAATCCTAGCTCCAATAAAAACAAATAAATAAATAGTGAGAATCAGTCAAAACGCATTGTACTCAAAGTTCAAATCTTGATTGAAACTGGTTTGTACTATTTAAAGATAGTAAAAAAAAAAAATAGGAAGGAAGGAAAGAGAGAGGAAGGGGAAAAGAAAAGAAGGAAGGGGGGAAGAGGGGGGAAGGAGAAGGATTGGGATTGGGGGGAGGGGGGAGGCTGGGAAGGGATGTGAAGGGTAAACAAAGGAGGAGGCTGCAATGCTTGGTAAGAAATGTATGCATTATCCTGCCCATGTAATTGTAACTCCTCTGTACAGTATGTTCACAAATAAAATTAAATTAAATTTTAAAAAAAAGAAAAGAAGGAAGGAAAGAAGGAAGGAAGGAAGGAAGGAAGGAAGGAAGGAAGGAAGGAAGGAAGGAAGGCAGGCAAGCTAATCATTAACTCTTACAAAATAGTCTAGCAAATTTTTAAAGTGCCTACATAGTAATCACTATTCCTGCAGCATTTATGTGAATAATCAAGTAAAGTTTAATTAACCACATCTCAAATACATTGATCTGTAGTTATTTTCGCTAAGACGAATTTGGTCATAGAAGAAAAGTTCTGTTTAGAAGAAAACTATAGAGCCCTGCTCTTTGTTAGATACTAGCTCATTGTTTCTGAGCGTTTGATTGATCACCAGAATCTATGAAGGAATCCTGAATCATTTTTTTTAATTTTCCTCCAATATGTAACTGCAAATTTCTGAACTAGCCTTTTTAATTTATCTCCCATTTTTGTAATTTGCGATTGCTGCAAGTAAAACTGCTTTTCCTGAAGCCACACATGAGATAGAACTGTCACTCACAGACACATCCTTCGGTTCATACCACAAGGCCTGGGAGACCTGGCAGGCCCTGCCAGGCCCCATTCCCACTGAAGATCCTGAGATGAGCATCTAAAACCTCACCTGCTATCCTCCAGACTCACAAGCTTGCTTATGTGCCTTCATTTTCTTTTTGTCTCCATAGAAATGCTCTTTCTCTATTTCTGTTGGCTTGCACAGTGGGGTGAGCTGCGGGCCACAGCCCGCGTACAGCAACACCTGTGAGGCCTTCCCTGGACCGGCCCTCCCCTAGTCCCAGATCCCTTAGCGCTCATATTCTTACTGAATGTATTTTTCTACAGCCACCAACTTGGCCTTCAGTGTGTATAACTTCTAGGAAAGTTTCACATGGGAGACTTTCATGACCAGAGGATGATTTGGGAGAGCTTATGGCTTTGCTATGCTTCTTATTTGAACTGGGAGTGCCCTGGGGCACAACAAATGCAAGGAGGGGCTTCCTCTCCTTTATCTGACTGAAAACAAATTTCCCAAATGTCTCCACAGAGGAAAATGACATTCTATCTCCTGTTCCTCTCAGTCCTGCCCCGAAACAAGTGTTTTTATCTGAGAGACCTTTGTCTGCATAATAAGACAGTTCACACTGCCCAGCCTCTGGCTTGTCACCCCCCTTTCTCAAAAACCCACAAACTCCTAAAGCTTGGATCACCTGACCTTTCTCTGAGCGTCATCAGCTGGCCAAGAGTTCTATGTTTTATGATCTAGTCACTCGTGGACATTGTACTTTACAAATCTCCTGTAGATTTCACATAGCTCATTTTTTCCCTGTTAATCTATCTGTTGTCAGTTTATTTTATAGACTAAATTTTTGGGCCTCCACAAGTTAGAAAGAAAACTGGCCATCCCCAGAAAACAAAACCCAAAAAATCAACAGAAGAGAAAACCCAAATCATAGGCTCAGGTAAAGCAGGGGGTTTATCTTAAGATTCAAACTAATCCCAAGACTGAATCATCAGAGTCCAGTCTGTCCACATATCTCAGCCCTGCTGGTCTCTGTGTTGACTTTTCTTGGCTTATATCCAAAGTCAAGATGGTCTGTCTAAGCATTCTGAAATTCAGGGAGCGTAGAAATAGAAAACAAGTCTAACACAAGTCTAAGAATGCATTAGGTTTCAATTTTCTTGAATCACAGGCCCCTTCCTGAATAACACTCTGTCCACAAGGGAATCTCTGCCCCATGGGTCAGATCGGGGGCCCTGTAGGAAGGCCTGTGAGCTACCGTCTGAGAATGAAGGAGGGGCGGTTCTGAAAGCAAACCCAGGGCTTTGCATCGGAGGAAGAGAGCGTGTGCCTAGTAAGAGGATAAAGTAGTTCACACACGTTCCCTGCCCCTTTGCAGTCCTGACTCCTGACTGGACCGCCCAGGGTCTACTGGCTCCCATTTCTGAACTCCCATGGTAATGATTTTCTAGCTATATCCTGTCCTGGATTGGCTTCTCAGAGCTCGACTCCCTTCATGGGCATTGCTGCTGCTGGAGGACCTCACTGACGTTGGGCATGGTTAGTGTGTTTGATCGCTGCGGCTCTGAGCTCCATCAGTCCTAACTGATGCAGGATGACGCCCTTGGCCCTTACCTGAGAGGAGGATAGAGAACCATGCTATGTGAGATGGATGCCATGTTCTAGAACAATTCCTCCAGCCACAGCATGAGACGATGGAGAACAGGGCCAGACACACTGCTATAGACCCCGGGTAGCTTTATAGCTCACCAAACGAAGAGGCCTGAAAGAAAGAGCAACAGAAAATAACATTCACTGAGTAGGTTAGGGGTGGGGGAACAATCGGGAAAAGGAA
This sequence comes from Dipodomys merriami, assembly GCF_024711535.1. Lineage (NCBI taxonomy): Eukaryota > Metazoa > Chordata > Mammalia > Rodentia > Heteromyidae > Dipodomys > Dipodomys merriami. The sequence continues at coordinate 1,882,847 of NW_027206612.1, read as the reverse complement.
AATCAGAGTAAGTCTCTGGAAGGAATAAATACATTTGAATTTTGACATGTTGAGTTTATAGGGATAAGGGCCATTGTACCAGAATCTCTAAAAGGCATAGAGACATTTGTAATTTATTGAGCACAGATCCTAGGCCAAGAATTTTGTAAGATATCCCTAAGCCTCACAATAATCCTGTAAAGTTGATGTGTTGCTCTTGTTTCATGTAAAAAAAAAATAGACCAAAGAAGATAAGTTATCTTGCTCAACTTGTGAGAGGCAGAGCTGGGATTTGAGCACAGTCTGTCTCCCTTCAAAGTCTGGAGGAAGACCCAAAGATCAAATTGCTGGACACTGGCAAGTAGCAGAATCTACTCAGATGGAACCCCAGGAGTCTTAAGTCCCAACTCTTGTGCTACCACTCACTGTTCCTGTGTTTGCAGACTAAGCCTATACGGTGGTCTGCATCTGTACACAAGCAGAGAGTGTGGATGATTGATACATGCTGGCCTTGCAAGGAGCCAGCAGGCCGTGTGCTCAGGAAACTGGTTTCATCCATCCCTGACCCAATGCCCTAAGTCACTCCAAGCTCCCAATGTGGGGCTAATGGCTCAACATTTCTAAGCCCCTGCCCAGTCTCTGCCTCTGCCTAAACTAACCTTTCTAAAACCCCCTGTCCTCTGCACCTTCTAGACATGTTCCATGTTGTTCTGGGACAGCATCAAGGTCGGTGCTCAGAGACTTCTAGACTCAAACTTGGAAAGTGGGTATAATCTGGAGGAATGATTTCCCCCTGAAACCTGAAATGCTTGGGCTACTGCATTGAGAAAAAGTAGAAGAAGAAAAACCATGTGGAGTGTGGAGAGAACTAGAGGAAGATGGAAAATAGAGAGGAGGTGGAGAAGAAGGGTAGACAGCAAGTTGATGCCCTGGGAATTTAGACCAGCCATGACCTTCCTGAATAGAATTACAAAGAGTTTCTTATTTCCCCAAAGAGCAACACATATTTCCTCAAGAAAAGAGCTCTTGAAAGCTCTCACCCATCTTCCACTTCCTGGACACCCAGACCCAGGGGTGGTGGGGTCCTGAAGGTGAGTTGTGCATCAGGAATCTTCAGGATGGAAACATGGGGGCTTCCTGCTCCCGCACCCCAGGCCTCAGAGGCCCCAGGAGGCAGCTGGGCACCGCACGCAGTGAAGGGCCGTTTGGAGCAGACAGCTGCAGTGACTCGTCCACTCCACGTCTTGCATTTCCCTCTTGCTCTCTTTGACCTGAGACACCTCGTGGGTGCTATTTGCTGAAGTTTGCTGCTTTTCTCCTGGCTTCCTTCAGCTTGTGGCTCTGACCTGTTCACCTTTGTGAGCATCACAGGGCATATCTGTATTTTCATCCTCGCAGATGAAATAATTAAAAATAGAAAACATGTTGATCTGCAAAAGACTTGACTAAGAAAATTTCCCATACTTTCCTCTGTGTGAAAGAGCCATTGACCTTCTTTCCGTACCCCTGAATCGGAGAGCAGGAAAGAATGGTAGGAGGATGGTGGAAGAGTCCAGGGAACGAGGTGGAGTTCAGGGGTCCAGGGAGGAGGAAGGGGGTGATGAAGGGGGATGGGAGAAGGAGGGAGGGCATGGGATCCTGCAGTGGCCAGGGGAAATTTCTACATGTGGAAGAGGGTGACAGACCCCACAAGAGCCTAAACCTGACCCCCCCCCGATCACATGTATCTGTTCTCACCATGCTATGAAGAGCGGCCGGCCCTCTTGAACACCAGGCTCTGGACCACATGACAGCTGTGTGGCTTGGACATTTGAACTTGTTTTTCTCGTGCATCTTACATTACTGCTATGAATCAGGGTCCCTATCGTGTTGATTTTACCTTAACAGCATCGTGGTGGATGGGCTTGAACAAGCACCGGTATTCCAGTCCACACCAGGCGCCAAGCCTCTGGGTAACTGAGCCGTCTGGAAGAAATAGGACCAACCCTGGGGACTGGATCCAGACTAGCCTCTGTGCACACACACAAACATCACACGGCCACTTCACACCCCGGGCCTTCATTTATTCTACTTATAATAGGAAAATGATCATATCCACATTATGGGATTGTTAGTTGATTGAATCAGTGAAGATATTAACAAATCAGGGAGTTCTCCCACCCAAGCCATCTTCCTGATTGCCTGTCAGGAAAGCCAGTCCTCGCCAGCAAAGTCCATCAGCCCTGTCCATGTAAATTAGGCATGACAGATTGCATCCTACATTACTTTAAACTTCTTGCTTTCTGAAGGAAAGGGAAATGCGCTGCTCCTTGGACTCACTCGACAACCACCACTACCCACAAAACAGAAAACAGATCCTCCCATACGCACAGGCCCCCATGGCTGGGCCCATCAGGCTGGGACCATCTGCCTGGGACCTGTGGCTTCCTCCCCATCCTGGGGCCCGAGCCTAGCCCCTCCCTGCCCCCTCCCTCACACCCCCACCCACTCATCCTGGGCTCCCAGGTGGCTGGATCTGTTCCTAGTTAAGGAACAGGAAAAGAGTGAAGTGAAGTCGCTGCTCCTGGCTGTAGACACCAAGTCCATGAGAGATCACAGACGACGCGTCTACACATGGATCTATGTTTCCAAGGGTTTCCGTCTCTTTCATTCCTGCTCTACACACAGAGCTGCAGACCTGCTCCAGTGAATGAGGCTTCTTTCCATCTCACAGTGAACGCTGGAGTCTAACCTCACCTCCATTCCCACAGCTGGGGACCACTTCTCAACACGCCCTTTCTGTGAAAAACAGCCTGGCCTTAGATGCACCTATATAACTGGTGGAATCAGTGTCCAACCAATGGCTTCTCCTCAATGAAAGACTGCCTTCCACCACTTACAGACTTGCAACAGCATATTTAATAAGCATGGACACAGAGAGAGAAGAAAGGGCTCCCCACATGGAGAATGGAGACAGAGAAGAAAAGGGGTTCTGAGGAAGAAGGGAGAGGCAACCTAGACTGGAGACCGGCCCACAATGGGCAGAGGACCCTGCAGAGCGCAGTGCCACACAGAGCAGCGACTGTCACTAGCTGAACTGTGTGTCCCTCGAGGGATGGTGATACCCTAACCCAGGAGCAGGAACGTGACCTTCCGAGAGGCAGGGTCTTTGTATATGAGGTGGGAACGGTGGGTGGGAGGCTGATAGAGCGTGGCTTTATAGAAAGGGGTCTTTGAACAAAGGGCACTGCTCCTCCTCCCAAGAGGAGCATGTAGCAGGTGCGTCCTGTCAGAGCCCAGGGAAGGAACATCCCACCCACCCCAGGCCCAGACTTCCGGCCCCATCCTGTGAGACAGGGAGACCCTGTGCTGACATGGCGTTCAGCCACCAGACCCAGAGACTTTGAACCGGCAGTCTCAGGGGACTAAGTCATCTTGGTCCTTAAGTGGTCAATGAAGTTGTTCTTAAATGTAATATTGACCTCTACAGAATTACTGGAGATCAAATAAGTCACTCAATATAAAGTGTTTGGTAGGTGCTCGGTAAACGTTTCCTGTCTCTACATCGGGTTTGGGTGATAATCCTATATCTCTGGTTACACATGTGTAATTAAAGTCTTTACTGTTAATTGCATTAATTAGCCTGTTGGGAGCAGCTGGGGAAAGCAGCCTTGTGCATCGAGTGGGCTGGCTCTGGCCACGGGTGGACCGGCCAACTCAGCGAGGTCCTAGGGGGAGTGCAGGGCCGGGCAGGGAGTGGGCCCAGAGGCTTCAGGAAGTGAGGCTAAAGCCACAGGGCACCACGAATGTGGGACGCCAGTTGTGAAGGCTCAAATCCAGGAAGAGTGAATTGTGAAGTATTCTGCAACCCCACCTTGCTGGAACAGAGAAGCGAGGAAAGCTGACCCCTCACCAGCATGAGGACAGGGTTGTGTCTGCTCAGTCTGTAAACTCTTCCCTTTCCATATACCCAGCAGCAGGTATATAATAGGCTTTTAGACACTTAGGGGAAATAATGAAATATTAACTTGTACAGGTCTGCCAGGCATTATCCTAGCGTGTGTGTGCATGCACACACACACACACACACACACACACACACACACACACACACACACACACGTCCTGACCATGCTGTAAGGATACTACACACACGTCCCGACCATGCTGTAAGGATACTTCTGGACTCTTCATGTTTGAGGCACAGAACTACTTATAGAGCTTGCTTGCATGTCTAGTTACAGATCACAGCAGCATCGCTGGCTTCCTTCTTCTCTGCCGTTCCCATGACAACTGGATCTGGACAAGGGTCACTGAGAGGGAAGGCACAGGAGGAGAGAGGGCCTGGGCAGCCGCGCTTGGGGGCCTGTGGAACTCTAGTGAAGGTAAGATAGGTGACAAGAGTCAGCCAGGGATGGACAGGGAGGTCAGATTTGCCATTAGGAGAACTGAGGAGCACTGCCCGGAACTTTCCAGGGTACCCGGAAGATCTACCAAGGAGAAGTAAGACAGAGTGATTAACACACACACAACACCAAGCTGCTGCCAGAACTGTTAACCCACACTTGAAAATCAGACATTTCTTGCCCTTATTTCAAACCTTGCAAAGCCAAACCTTAAAATGTTTTCAAGAAACTCCAGAAAAAAGCATATATAATGACTAGAGTACTAGAGTATGTTAGCTTTACTTTGAAAAGAAAGAAAGAAAGAAAGAAGAGGGGCTGGGAATATGGCTTAGTGGTGGAGTGCTTGCCTAGCATGCATGAAGCCCTGGGTTCCAATTCTCAGTACCATATAAACAGAAAAAGCCTGAAGTAGTGCTGTGGCTCAAGTGGTAAAGAGCTAGCCTTGAGCAGAAGAAGCTCGGGGACAGTGCCCAGGCCCTGAGTTCAAGCCCCAGGACTGGCAAAAGAAGGAAGGAAGAAAGGAAGGAAGGAAGGGAGAGAGGGAGGGAGAGAGAGAGGAAAGGAGGGAGGAAGGAAGGAAGGAAGGAAGGAAGGAAGGAAGGAAGGAAGGAAGGAAGGAAGGAAAGAAGGAAAGAAGGAGGGAAGGAAAGAAGGAAGGAAGGAAGGCAGGCAGGCAGGAAGGCAGGCAGGCAGGCAGGCAGGCAGGCTTTTTTAACTGCAATATATAGTGCCAGGACTGTCGTACATGCTTGTAAGCTCAGCCTTCTGGAGGCCAAAGCAGGAGGGTACAGATGCAAGGTCAGCCTGGGCTGTATAGTGATATGTTGTCTCAAACAAAAAAGAATATGATGTATAAATAGAATGGCAATTTGGCTCCATTAATATTGAAATGAACCTCCTAAAGTTTTCAGACATGCTACAGTGAGTTTATTTGCAGCCTACAAAGCATAAAAGAGAAAATAACAAGCATTTTAAAGAACTACCACTACAAGTAAGATAAACAATCCAAATAGAAAAATACAAACAGAAAGGGAAATTTGAATGCTACAAGGATAAGAGGAAATCATCTCTTGAGAAACCAGAAACATGAGAAAAAAAACCAATGGGATGTGTGATCACAAAACTATCAAATGGGCAAAAAGTTAAATAGTAGGTAATTTCAATAATGAAAGAAATACAAAGCAAGGATAACATCACTGGTAAGAAAATGAGTTGTGACAAATGAGAAACTATTTTGGCTCTGTCCAATTAAACAATGCACAACCCCAGACACCCATGGCTCAGGCCAGTAACCCCAGCTCCCTGGGGACTGACATTGGGAGAAGAGAATCATGGTTTCAAGACATCCGAAGCAGAAATGTCTGCAAGATCCCATCTCAACAGAAGAAGCTGAGTGTGGTGACACACACCATCATCACCACTATGCTGGGAAGCCCACAATAGGTAGATTGTTTGCCTCAGCAGGAACCAAAACCCTACCTCAGAAATAACAAGTGGAGAGGGTGGCTCAGTGGCACGGTGTCGGCCTGGTAAACAAAAGGCCCTGAGTTCAAATCTCAGTATTACCAAGAAAACCAAAATACTGTGCAGACAATGACTTAAAGGCCCCATGATTTCTTACCTATGCATAGTTAGGAAAGCCTGCACACAGTGGCGTAGGAAGTATGCACAGCACGACCAAAAATAGCAAACACCAGACAACCTAAATGTTCACGGAAACCTCAGTAGATAAGGAACATGGGGTCCTCCAAGCAAAGTTATTCAATAGGACAGTTACAATCCATCCTGACTATACACAGCCCCAGGAGCACCATGCATGGAACTGCATGTGAACAAAGAGTTCATGCATCAAGTGAGAGCAAGTGTTCCGTGTTACTTGTGAACATACTGGCATGATGTTTGCGATTAAATGCACACATGGGTTGAAACTGGGGATGGATCTGGAGGAGGAGCTGGTGGATTGAGATGCAGAGGAGCAACACTCAGGAAACTCAGTCGCTTCTTTCCTGTTTTGCTTGTGCTAGGTGTTTCTTACGTTCTAGTCTGCATTTTTGCTAACTGAAATATGCCTAGAATAAGTCCCTTTTTCAAAAGCAACTGAAACACGACGTCTAGGCCTTTGCCTGGTAAATTTGTCCTTGCTTACTTCTCCAACTTTGATTTTAAGTTAATCTTTGAAATTGTGGCAATGTATTACCAGACTAGTTAAGTTTCTTCAGGGAAACAAAGCGACTCTGATAGAGAAAGAGACAGACAGACAGACAGACGGAGCACATAGCACATGTGGTGTGTTACTGGGAAGGCTCATGTGGTTGAGAGGCTGAGAGGTGGGGGTGGGGGAAGGAGGCAAGGATGATGGGGGGTGGGGAGCTGCGGTACAAGCACAGCCCACCTGGGTGCAGAGGACACAGAGCCTTGTCTGAGTCTGCAGGCACCGTGATACCTCTGGGGCAGGGCAGGAGACGTTGGCTGTGCCAGCCAGCGGAAGCAGGGAAGACCCGCCCCTGCCCTTCCATCTGTGCCAGCTTCACGGGACTGGCGTGAGTGTGGGTCTCCTGCACATCACCTCGGGGTCAAGTGCTAGCCTTTCCTGGAAGCTGTCAGAGGCGATCAGAAGCACCGCTCTGCCAGCCTGCTGCACACTCGTCCCCGAGTCCATGGGGCACTTCACCGGCTTTGGAAATGAACCCTTGCGGATGCCACCCAGACCACTCATGTCGCCCTCGCGCGACCTCCTCCCCCAGATCCCAGGCCCCCATCTGCCGGGCCTGCGCTGCCCTGCCTCCACACCATGCTCAAGACCAGGAGCTTGTAGGAGACTGGGATGATGTGCTGGTCAAGAACTTCCTTCCGCTGTGGAAGCAGAACCATTCCAGCTCTGCTGTTTTAAGGGGCACAGAAGGAAGACAAGACACCTTCCATGAGAAAATCATATGGAGAGAAACTGGCAAAACAGAACAGTGATCACCTCGAATGCAGGAGAGCACAGAGGGTGAAAAGCCTGGCCAGTGTCCCACCAGACAAAATCATAGACGGGGAACAGCATTTTTGCATGGAGCAACAAAAGCAAAGACCCTGAGGAGGTGGGAGTCCCAGGGGCCAGTTAATGCCTTTGGAAGTGTTGAGCATGTGTTCTGGCCAATGTAGGGAATGAGAGCTTACTAGAGATCCTCCCCCCGGCAGGCCCAACAGAGTTCAGAAGTTCACCAATCGGTCATGGTACCCACCGACACATCGGCCTGCAGGGCTTGGCAGCTGTGCGGTGATCTGCGATGCGGAGGTTGGCAAGGCTGGGCAGATACAGGGAGAGCAAGAATGGCTGGCTCCGTCCCACTTACCTGCTCTGTGGTGAATGTCCAGACACACTGGTGAAAATGAGGTTGTCCAGTGCTTCCTCAGAACCCAGCTTCGTGCTTGGCAGAAATCTGTGGGTCCTGTGGGATCCCAGCCTCTCCCTTCTTTCCCTAGTCTATTTGGGGTTTGCCATTGTGTTGGATTCTAAATGAGCCATAGACCAGGTCTGAGTACATTCCACATGTTCAGCCTGACTTCTTCATGAGTCACCAACGAGTCTTTCATAAACCTTCTCAGACCTGGGAATACAAACAGAGGTCGCGGGGAGAGGGGAATGGCTCACATTTGCTGGCTTTGATCGTGAACAGCTGCAAGTTTCCATCTCCAGGCAAATGTCTGGGTAAAACGTTTCTGGGCAGAGCTTCTTGAGAGAACGAGGCGGGACAAAGAAACGAAGATAAACTTGACTGGTCTGTTTTTTAAATTGAGAAATACCTGCCTTGTTAGTTGTTGGGAAACTGGGTGCTTGCAGTCACTTGACACATACATGTTCTAAGAATTATCAATGGGGGCGGTTGTTCGTTTTCTTTGTCCCAGTCAGACATTCTCCCTTCCTCACAGAGGAGAAGGGTGTGAGTCACAATGACAGGCTCACTATGGGTGGGGACATGACGCCCCCAACGTTCACGTTCTTCTGCTTCTTCTTCCTAAAGTCAAGTCCTGTAAGTCTGCCTTCTTTTGTCCACACACATGTACGCAGCTTCTGCACTGCACAAGCATGACTTGCTGTGGCTGGGGCGGACTGGTGGACTTCCCCTAGCCTAGATTCCTCTCACTGGAGAGAAAGGCAGTTATTCAACACCCTTTCAAAATGTCTTGCATTTGGTGAACAAGTTTGATGATCCCCAAGTTAAATACCCCATGTGTGTTTACTGGAATTGGGCAAAAACTAACTGATCGATCCCAAATCCGGTTTCCAGTTTCTTCAGTGATGGTTCCATTGCTTCAATAGAAAACACTCTAGCTTTCTTTCACAGACTATTTTCAAAAGGCTCCTGACATTAACAAAGTCATCTGCTATTTTATCAAGACCCCTACAGAGTCAATGTATATAAAGCAGTTGAATGGCTTCAAATTTCTTGAGAAATGTCAGCCTGGATTTTTAATAAGTATTTTTTACTATTACAAAAGATATCTACACTACATCTGTGGTGTTGTATTTATGTTTGCAAAGTGTGAGTCTGATCAATGAGGTGAAACCATTATTCTCAGTGGATTGTAATTGTTTGCTCTTAAGTCTACACGTTTGGATCTGGACATTATTGGGCTGATCAGTTCATTGCTCTTTCAAACTCTGAGATTGATTCACACAGAATTGAGTCCTATCAATCTTTGTGCATGCCTTTGCATTTTCCCTTTTTCCCATTGTTAGTGCTCATTGTGATATTTCTACATATACATGCACTTTACTCCAGTCAAATTCAACCCTCCATCGCTTCTCATATCTCTCTGTTCTCCTTCTTAAAGCAGTGTTGGCTGGTGCCATTGGTCTATTTTCACATTTTCACTATATCTGTGCTCCTTCATTCTCTTCTTTAGCCAGCCCACACCTCTCCCACTGGTTCTCATCCCCAAACAGAAGCTGTTTCACATTCCACTTATGAGAAAACATGACACATTTGTCTTTCCCATTCTGGCTAGTTTGTTAACATACTCTTGCTTTGCTTTACTTTTGGCCTAATTTTAACTCATGTATTTTACTGTCTTGATGTATACAGTAAATATTAATTAGGATTTAAACCTCATTTGAGAGGAGTCTAACATGTGATGCCTGAGGGAAAACTTTGTGTGCCGTCTTCACAGTAAAAGCAGACCAGGCCCACTGCCTAGACAAACTACTCGGTTGTAACTACTAGCCTGTCTAGTGACTGGCCTCCAAACTCTAGTCCCCTGGTCTAGTGGTCTTCCAATTATGCTTGTAAGGAATCCTTTTGGCTCACGAATACCCTTGCACACAGGGTGTATCCCTTCTGCATTTGTGAAGAGCTTGGTTTATCTGATCTATGCTAAGTTGAATAGTTCAGGATTGCTGTCCATCCTTTCCCCTATGTCTGCCCTTCACTCTTTCCTATCCCAGATGGAAAAGCTTCAGTAGAATCCTCTGTACCTCACTTACCCATGGCCTGGGTTGCACCCTCAGCACGGATGGTGGAAGGGCCAGGGTAGTGGAGATCTGATGTGCATCGGGACCATCAGTAAGAGGGCTGGGCACTCCTTTATCTCCTGCAACAGAAAACGCCTCTCCACAGAGAGCCACCTGGTGAGGACAGCTCACCACCACATCGCCCGTGACTGGTAGAGGAGCATCTAAATCCTACATGCTAAACTTACCAAGAGGTTACTGAAAGCACCCATTACGTTGTACTTTCTTACAGAAATCTTGTAAAATTGAAGATGATGTTTTTATTCACTTGAACTGGGCTTTAGGAAATTCAGTAATTAACTCAACATGACATGGAAAATCGGTGTATTATCCAAGCCTGTGAACTCCTCGAAAGCAAAGCAACCTCCCAACAGAACAAGTAGAGATGAAAGGACCGTTCCTTAAGGTGCATTCAAGGGGACGCTTCCTCATCATGGTTCCCACTGAGGTCCGTCTTTACACTCACAACGCAGAAAGCAGCTCATTCTGTGGTGCAGGGGATCACTTTGTGCACTTAGCAAGATAAAGGGCAGGAAAGAAAGAGCAGAGCAGCTATCAATTTAGGAAGCAGCTCCTAAAAATGAGGATTCTGAGTTTGGGGGTTGAAAGTTAGAGGTGTTCAGTTGTGTTGGGCGTCTAGAGCACGCCACATTTTGCAGGAAGGCTGGGCAGCGGATGTGACTGTGAACTCACCCAGCACAGGATGGACATCCAGCACAGTGTGTGCTATCAGCAAGTGCTTGGTTAACGTCAAGGTGACTTTTCTGTGTAACCCATGGAGTGGCCTCATCCCAGGTCCTGCTCAGTGCGGACTCAACCCGGTTCCCAGCATTTAAAATTTTCTTCCTAATTAACCAGATTTTAGCTTCATCCAGAGACATGGTAGCCTTGCTTCAAGCCTTGAGTCTAACTTGATCACAGTTAGGAAGGCCTGATGGGCAAGCCATGCATGAGATGGTCAAGCTATGATGGAGGAAATAGAGGAGACCAGTGGAGGACCTCAGGCTCCTCTTCTGAAAGGGAAACTCCCACCCAGAGAGAGCACTCAAGAAGCCGACACTGGGATTAGAGTAGAAACAAGGAACCCATCCACCAAAGGACAGCTGAGGCAGCCCCGCCCAGCAGTGAGCACCAAGCAGATGTCCAGGTCCTCTCTCCAGAACACATAGCTTCTTTAGGAATAATCCCTAGTTTGAGTTTTCATGTAATCCCTTACCCCTGCAGCTAAAGATCTCCTCACAGCCTAAGCAAAGGGGCCATAACCATGATGACCTTATACTCCAGAGGTCTTCTGTGGGTGATTCCGTGGCTAAGGGCTTCTCCCGATTTGCTGGAATGCCCTTGTTGGAAAGATCAATATTTAATTTCACTGGAGCAGCCCATGATCCCAGAAGGCCACTGCTGAAGCAATAGAGCCACAGCAAAGGAGTTTAACTTCCCAGGATCACACAGTCTTCCACAACCAGGGAGGCCTGACCTCCAGGCAGCCAAGCAAGAGACGTTATTGGCATTACTCAGTGAAGCCTGCTGCTTCTACCTAAGCTCCTCAGGAAAAGTAGAATAAAGCTTAGAAAGTATTGAAATGAGCATGAGAATTCTTGACAAGCTGAGGGATGGAGAAGGTCTGGAGGGAGGCGGGTTTTCTAACCTAGTATATCCATGGGCTGTGGGATTTTGCTAGGCCTTCTCCATTCGTAAGTGGTTTCCTGGGATTATGTTTGGGAGCTTAGGTCCTAAATGTACTTACTCATTTTGTCTCCTCCGGTCTAGAAGCCATTTTTCTACAGATAAGAGGCCCAGGAGATATCCCATCTTAAACATCAGAGACCTCCTGGACAAAATTGGTGTTCCTGGACAATGCCTTTAACAAATGAGGCTGATTGGCTGACAAACCATTGATGGGACCCAGCTTCTCACTGCTTTCTTTGGGATCTATAACCCCTTGTCAGCCTGAAGAAGACATGGAATAAAAGACCATTTGTTCTGTGATCACCCAAAAAGATTTGCCAGGATTATGTTTTGGGGAAATGAAGCTAGAACATAAGGTAGAAGGACATGAACACTTATTTCCTGACTCATAACCCAAACAAAATCCCAGAAACACGGCTGAGTCCTCTCTAGGAAGTTGATTCTGAGTTCAGAGCATCTTGATGAAGGAAGAAGTCTCTCTAGAAGGGAAACCCCCAAAATGCATGCATGGGGTCTCACTTCATCCTGAAATGACCCATGGTCATTATCATATACTTTGCATTGCAGTTTTGACCCTCCTTGCTGGTTTTTCTGATGCATTCTAGATAAGACTATGTGTCATCATAGATATATATGAACTCAGAACCTGCCACTCAAAACTATTCCATGTGGAATAGGGAGGGCCTTTCAAACCCTCCCCTCAACCCAACCCAGCTTTAAATGCTCTGTGAAGTATAAGACAAGATGTGGAGATGAGATGAGAAGAGATGAAGAGTAAAATGTTATTCTAGTCTAGTTCAGGATTGTGGAATAAACACATTTGTATCTAGCCTCCAAAGAGTTCCACTGAAATAAAAATGTAGACTTTACAAAGAAGAATAGTAGATTGGTCAAGTAACATCCATAAATTTCTAGAAGGAGATGAGAAAGAATGGAAAACTGAAGCAAGCCAAGAGAGATTTTGATCAAGATGTGTTTTGCCCATAATCACACCTTGTTAAATTGAAACCCCTTTGGATAACTAGATGAAATTTAAAAAAATTTTAAATCAAAGTTTAGCAAAATAAAATACAGGAAGCCGGTACTTGAAAGGGGGTGGGGTGAGGTAAAAGTAAAAAGTAAAAAGTAAAAAGAGCAATGAAGAGGGGAAGAGGGGGAGAATGTAATCAAGGATCCAATGTACATCCTACAAAATTAAGAAAAGTGAGGGAAGGGGTGGATAGGAGAAAGATGGGCGAGAATGCTAAAAGGAGTGACATTGATCAAAGGAAAGACATTGCTGAAAGTGTGGCATTGATCAAAAGACATTGCTGAAAGCGTGGCATTGATCAAAACACCTTGTATTCATAAACTGTCATTAAATGGCAACTCCTTTGTAGAACCCCTTAAAGATAATAATTTTTAAAACTTAGAAACAGAGATGGAGGGGGCTCAGAGACTTCCAGAAGGAGGAAAGCAGCCCAGCTGCTGGAGTTCACGGAGGTCCGAGTCACAATGAGTAAACAGGCCAGGGGCTGGCGTGTAGACAAGAATGGGAACAGTCCTCTTGCTTGGTAGTGAGCAGATGGCACCGCCACGCCCCTGGCTCTCATCCCTCCTCGCTGCTCTGGATTGCTCCAGATGCTGGCGGAGTTCCGGGCTTGGCAATCACAGCACTGATGTCCTCATTTCCCTGGCTGTCAGGATGAGACAACTCTGCACTGCTAAAGAAAGCATAGAGGAGCCATACTGGCATGGGTGGGATGGAGAAAGGGACGGAGGGAGAGAGAAAGAGAGAGTGGGGGGAGGGAGGAAGGGAAGGAGAGAGAAAGAGAGAGAGAGAGAGAGAGAGAGAGAGAGAGAGGAAAGGAAGGAGAGAGAAAGGAAGGAAGGAAGGAAGGAAGAAAGAAAGAAAGAAAGAATGAAAGAAAGAAAGAAAGAAAGAAAGAAAGAAAGAAAGAAAGAAAGAAAGAAAGAAAGAAATATCTCTGAGCTTTGATGATTCAAAGCAATAAAAAATACTACAGGGAAAGAAAGTCAAGAAAAGAAGAACAGAACGATAAAACTCACAGAAGACACAGCAGAAGAAATGTTTCTTGGGCCTGAAGATGACTCAAATTTGAATGAATTTTAACCCAAACCTCAACACCCTGAAGACAACAGCAGCAGAAACATTCAATATTAAGAACTAAAAAACCCAAACTTGCTAGAAGTAATCGTCGCACTCAGAAATAGTACAGACATCAAATTTCTTATTAAAAATTTTTTAACAGTACATACTTTTAAGTTTTAGCAAGGATTTATTTTAGTATAACAAGGTTAACTTAGTGAGAAATGGGAAAGAGAACTATATTTTACTCCCCATACAGGAAATAGTAGTTAAAGACTCTTCTTCTTAACAATATTTGATAATAAAAGACAAAGCGATGATACCTTTGATTCATGGGAAAATGATTTTTTTCAACAAGTAATTTACACCCATCAAGTAGTAATCACATAAGCACAGAATGAAAGTATTTCCAGATATATATTTAGAAAATCTACAGTCTGATCATTCTCTTTTCAAAAATGCAATCAATGAAATAGTGAGAGGGGGGAAAAGGGAGGGACAAGATCATCTGGGTCCAGGTAGGTTGTGGGGAAAAGTACCCAATTCCCTCTGAACCAGGTTTAGAGGTTAACAGTATGCTTCAGCGATGAGAAGTGAAGACAGTCTTAATATTCAATGGACATATGTGAAAGTGGAACCAGGAAAAACGAGAGGTTGTGTGGGGTAAGGAGAAATGGGGGCGAACAATACAAGGGGTAACATGTACTCATAAACTGACAGGTTGAATCAAAACCCTTTGCACAGCCACTTAAAGATATTTTGATGTGGTAAGATGCTCCGGATACAGTAACAGAAAACATTATCCCCCTCCCCCCAAAAAATAATAAAATTTAAATAAAAGGAAAGAATGGCCCTGAATTACCGCAATGGTGGCAGGGTTTCATGCTGCCTGGGTGCCATTCATGGAGAAGCCTGGTATGTGGACAGCGAGCCTGGGCAGAGGAAGTGCAGGTCCAGCCTCCGTCTCCTATGCAGACGGCGTTCATACTGTTGACATCGAGGTTGACATCGTTGGGTGATTTTCAAAACTTAGAATCAGAGCAAATGGACAGAAGTGAAATTTGTGTTAAGAAATTCACAAATGGTAAGACCCAGAAAGTGGAAAGTGGGTAGAGAGGATAAATCCAATAAAGCCGCCATTTCCTAAAGTGGGAAGTCAAAAGAATAGTCCCATATCAAGAAAACAACAACAACAAAAGGAACTGAATTGAGTTTTATTTCGTTAATTATTTCTTTGTTTAGTTAGTGCCTGTGCTGGGCCTTGAACTCAGGACTGGGGAAGCGAGGAATCATCTTTGATCTAAGAAATCAAGAACTTCACTTCAACAAGCTCCTGGCATGAGGGAATTCACCCCAAACCAGAGAAGCTTCTAGAAGGGTCAGATAGTGCATAGATGGCTGGGCTGACCAGGACCCTGGTCCTTATGAGCCACACTTTCTGTGCTTTTGCTATGTAATGTAGATTAGTATCTTCGTGGACATTAAAAAGGGGGAAATTTGAGAAGAAATGGAGCGTGGGTGGTGAGCTTGCTGTGTAACAGGGAACTGCCTTTCAGGGCTGCAGACAGTAGCAAGAAAGGCCACTTAAAGAAAGTCATTGAAGGCTGGGAAGGTGGCTCAGTGGTAGAGCGCTTGCCTTGAATGCCTGAGGCCCTGGGTTCGATTCCTCAGCACCACATAAGCAAAAAGAACAAAGCCGGAAGTGGGGCTGTGGCTCAAGTGGTAGAGTGCTAGCCTTGAGCTGAAGAGCTGAGGGACAGCGCCCAGGCCCAGAGTTCAGGCCCCACGACTGGACCCAAAAAAAAAAAAAAAAAAAGAAAGTCATTGAAACGTTCCTGAGCCTTGCTCTAGCTGTGAAGTCTATTGCTTTCCATACACTAACTTCCTCTGCGTAGGTGTCTTAACTGCTCACTGCAGTCACCTCCTGTTTCAGAAGGACCCAGTGCCAGGCACCAGCCCTCACCAGTTCTGGGAACTCCAGGAAGAGCTGTGCACTGGGTAGGAGGAAATCTGAGCATCTCAACACAAGGAGGTAGAAGGGTAAGACAGAGAATGAAAGGGAGGAGGACTGAGAGGAGGGTCAGGAGAGACAGACGGGGAAGAGGAAGGGAAAGGACCGGAGGGGAGGGGAGGAAAGGGAAAAGAGGGCAGGGGAAAAGGGGAAGGAAGAGGGAGAAGGGAAGAGAAGGGAAAGGAGGAAGGGGGGAAAGGGAAAAAAGATAAGGAAACCAGAAAAGAAAAGTTCCTCCCTCACAGAAGATGATCTGAACTGAGAGAACAAATTGAGCTGGAGAATAAATGGATTTGATTGCAAAACTTCCTGTCCTAGAATAGATGAGAGGCCGTCTAAGCGTGATCTCCCGGTCATGTGACCCACAGAGAGCTCCCCAGAGGACGCCACAGGTCTCATTCAGGTGTTCATTTGCATATCATGTAATTAAGGAATTCAGTCAGATACAAACCTGAAAAATAAAGCTTCCTTTGCAATAGCCATTCCCACGATGCTTTGTTCTATTGTTTTCCTTTACAGCATCAGGGCAACCCTTTGGTCTGGGCTGTACAAGTGCCAGAGCCCTCACCCTGAATGAGGGAAGGACTCAGATCACCACACTAGTGACTCCTCACCCACGTCTGCTGCAGCAGGTGTTCCGTGAATGAGGAGTGGGCCTGTGCAGGGCCCTCCTCCCCTCCCCCCTCCCCTCCCCTCCCCCCCCTCCCCTCCCCTCCCCTCCCTCCCTCCCCTCTCCTCCCCTCCTCTCCCCTCCCCTCCCCCCCTCCCCTTCTGCTCCTGTGTCCTCAGCCCTTTGAAGCTTCAAGTGCAGCATCTTTTTCCATCCCCACAGCACTATATGTGACAGGTAAACTTTTGTTTCCCGAGGACCCATGCGGAAATGGAGACTTGGAAAGGAAAGGGTAAAGCCATGGTGCCAGAGCCACCCTGGCTGGCCCAACTCTGAGACTAGTGACTGTCTCCACTCCACGCTGGGCCCTCCACAGTCAGCCCCCCCCTCCCCCCGCTCTCCCCTGCCCTCTGGTTCTGGTCCAGAATTGACCTCACTCTTTGTCTCACATTTCCCAGGTATCCCTCTTCTGCCATCTTATCACTATGAAAGAGACAAAATACACACACACACACACACACACACACACACATGTTTGTACATTCACTATACCTAATTCTTTAAGTCCAATTGAGACAACCCCTTTTTCCATATCATACATTCATCATAAACAACCTACTATGCTTTGAACTCCACCTGCTGGAGTCCCAGTCTCCACTGTCACGGTGTTGGGAGGTGAGGTCTAATCAGAGATGATCACGTCTGAAGCCTGTGGGAAGATTAGTGCCCTATTCACAGCAGTGTGTGGCATCATGAGAGTGCGCTGCTGTGTAAGTGTGTGCGGCTTCTGTTGCTTTCTACTGCCCTGTAGCCATCAGCCGTGTTGTGCCCATGACCAGCGGCTTGCAGCACAGCAGGAAGACACTGACCCAAAGTCAAGGGGATGACCAGCCATCCCCTGGATGCCCCAGCATCCAGAACTGCAAGCCAAGGCTGTTCCCTATCCATTACACCAGCTACCATCCACACCACACACTGGTAGCTCACACCTGTGATCCTAGCCACTCAGGAAGCTGAGACTTAGAGGTTTGCAGGTCAAAGCCAGCCCAGGCAGAAAAGTACACAAGTCTTCATCTCCAAAGTAGCAAGAAAAAAGCTGGACTGGATGTGTGGCTCAAGTGGTAGAGCACCAGCCATGAGCAAGCAAGCTGAGCACATGCACAAGGTCCTAAGTTGAAACTCTGTAACCAGCATGGCATAAATACAATTAATTCACCAGTTAATGAAACTATTTTCTAGTAGTAGAAAACAAATGCTGTGCATACAACACTGGATTTGGCTTTCTCAGATGAGGAACAGACTCGTAAATCAAGGGACAGCAGAAGCCAGGCAAGGCAGAACTTTCCTAACTGCCAGAGTTTGTTTCAGATAGGTTCGTTGGCCACCATCTTGACCCTGATTCAAAGGAGCATGGCTTCCAGCCACTACATGACCTCCCTGAGCCGCATGGTAAACTGGGAATTGTAGTTCTGCTGTTGTTAAAAATGCATGAGCTTTATATATAAGCAAATAGTGAGTGTAATCTGAAGATAGCCTGTGCGTTTTCATCTTCAGGAAGAGTGTAAGACGCCTGGTGGAGGCGGGCAGGGTTGGGAAGGGAGAGGCAAGCTGGGCAGAAACAAGGACAAGAAGGGCATGAAGAGAAGCAGGGGGCACAGGCCGCCCACAGCCTGTCCACAAGAGAGACCTGGGCAGTTTAACACGGAACTCGCGGGTCCCCATGGGTCCCCACGCCAGTGTAAAACCTGCCCTCCCCCTGGAAACCCGGGAATGAGTATGAAGGCCAGAAGAGAAGTGGAACAGGGGGAAAAGTGTGCCCAGCACAGGGGCATGCTGGCAGCAGGGGCAGAGAACGCTGACAAAACTCAGCCCAGTACAGGAGTGCTCCATCTTCCTGTGACCCCTGCGTTCAGATACCCGGGAGCCTGGTTGACCACGGTCAGAACAGCCAGTACTCTTGACACAGAATTACTGCCCATCAACAGAACGGGTCTGTACGGACAGCAGAACACGACTCGGCCTGCCAAAGGCAGGGAAGGCTGTCACAGGCCTCCGCCAGCCAGCCCGTCTCCTCTGGGGCATGCACCGCCACGCACCCGACTCCGGGAGACTGCACAGCTGCAGTAGCAATTTGACGCATTTCATTACAGCATGCATTTCAGAGGCGCGGACGTGGGCAGCGGGCTTCTGCAGGGGGAAGTGGGACCCTGTGGTCTCAGAGACCTGAGGTGTGGTTTTCTGGGACCAAGCGTGCCCCGGGGCACAGGGAGGGTCGCGCGTGCTCGTGACCACCTTGCACGCTCAGGCTCTGACCTTGAAATGACCGCGCCTGGGGCGCACGCTGCGTGTCTCACCGCACTTACAGGCGATGGGGAGAAGCCTTCTCGGCGGGGCAAACAACGCAACTACTTTTAAAGGATGAGTTTGTTCCACTCTAGACTGATGGGGGGCGGGGGCTGGGATCTAGGTGCCCCGTGGAATCAGATCAAGCGCGCACGACACCTCCCCGGGTGCCGGTTCCGCTCCCCGGGGAGGCTCCGTGGGAACGGGGTGGGTGCGTGGGAAAGCCCCCGCGGACAAGGGGCCGGGGGTCCCGGCCCCGCCAGCCGCGGCGATGGTTTGTGTCCAGGGTCTAGGTTCGCCCCGCGAGCCCCAGGACGGGGTCTGGGCATCATCTCCCCAGGCTCCCCGCGCCCCGAGGGCGGAGCCCAGGCCCGCCCGGGCAAAGGCGTGGTAGGTATGCGGGACAGCTGGGCGCGCCTTGCAGCAGCGGGCGGGGCGCATTCCGCCCGGCCTGCGGCGCTCCGGGGTGCCCGGGGGTGCGGCCAGGACGGCCACCGGGCGAGCCCCCGCCCGCCCCCCGGAGGTGACCTCAGCCCTCACCGCCTCCGCTCCAGGGGACTCCCCGACCCCAGGGAGAGCAGCTGCCCTCCTACCCTAGCCACAGCGCAGCACCACGGGGAGGGGGTTTCACTTCCAAAACAGGAATGGAGGGGAGGGGGGCGGTCCCCGCAGGGGCCTCGGGCCTCCCAACCTTCAGAGCGGAGACCTGGGGTCTCGGGTGTCTGTGATTGGCCTCCCCCCGCGGCGCCTGGAGACAGGGCCCTGCTTGGGCCCACCGCCCAGCCCAGCAATGCGCCCAGGAGCGCAGGAGAGGCTGGTGTGGTGTCTTGCAAATGAACCCGGTTGCACTGGTGGCCCAGATCTGAGGATCCCAGTTCAAAGCCGGCCTGGGCAGCAGTAGTCAGAAGCCAGAAGCCAGAAGCAGCCATGTATGTGACTCAAATGGCAGGGCACCAGCCTGGAGCGAAAAGTTAAGGGACTGAACCCAGACACCGAACTCAAGCCCAGGTCCCCGGAGTGTCACAGAGCTGATCTTCTGGAGCCCTGCTCCATTGTCAAACCAGGTTTTCTCTAGACCAGCGTGGGGCCAGCGCCCGCCCCTGCCCCGCCCAAGCAAGGGGCCCCCGGGTTATGTTCTGATCCTGGTTGAGCTCAAATACAGCACTCTGTGTCCTGCTGCTCTCTGAACAAGATTAGTTCCAGAAAATTCTAAACGGTTATTAGTTACCTCTTCCTTCCCCAACATATATACACACTCAAAACTACAAACACAATATGTCCACACATACACACATACACTCACACACACACACACACACACACACACACACACAGTCACACATACCAATACATACTCACATATGTTCCCTAGCAACAGTCATATATTGCTTGGCTTATCTGACCATGGGAGGTTACTGATACATAAATCAGCCAGGAAGAACCAGAAAGTGGACAAGGAGAAAGGCACAGAAGTATGGGGTATGACCAACAGGCCAGCAGAGGTGGAAACATGGCCTCAGCCTGGATTTCCAGCAGTCTCAGGATTGTCTCTCCATCACTGTCCATTCCCGGTATTGTCCTGAGACACCTGTTTATTCAAACAGACTACAATGGATCCAAGCACACCTGAGCTGCAGGCCTGGACATTTGAACAATGGTGACATTCCATCTCTCCATGCTCCTTAAACACAGAATCAGAATATGTGTTAAATTCTCCACCTTTCTAGAAGAAGTTCTATCAATCTTATGTTCTACTGGAATTTTTTTAGGGGGGGAATCAATGAAGTACAAAAAATAAATTTAAGTAAATGAGAAGATAAATTACCTGTTTTGATAAAAAATAACCACACTTCAGATCCCCCAGGGAAAGGAAAAGGAAAAGCTTTTTTGGTGTTGGGGTTTGGAATTTTTTGTTTTACCTTATGTTTTGTATTTACCACTTCTTAACTTCAGATTTGAAAGAGTACATATGATAGACTAGCTACTTTTAAACTTGAATATAGAGAGGAAGGAACCACAGAACTGGTGAGGGCAGAACTTAATCTTAAAATGTGTATAGAAATAAAACCTTTCCAACAGAAAATATAGGAAATAAATAGATATGAGATGGAATTAATGAAACAGAATACAAACATATGAATGAGAAGATCTTAAAAACCAAAACATAGCTTTTCAAATAGAATAATTCCTTAATTAAAAAATAAACTTAAAAAAAAACCATGCTATGGTGGCTCACCTCTGTAATCCTAGCTATTCAAGAGGCTGAGATCTGAGGGTCATGGTTCAAAGCCAACCTTGACAAGAAATTTTGTGAGATTCTTATCTCCAATTAACCACCAGAAAGCCAGAAGTGCAGCTATGGCTCAAAATAGTAGAGTACTTGCCTTGAGCAAGAGAGCTCGAGGACAGCACCCAGCCCTGAGTTCAAGCCCCACAACCAACAAAAAACAACAAGAAAAAAGAAAAACCTTTAAGATTTAGTAAGGGAAATCAATGAAGAGCCATTTAAATATACAATTAAGAATCAAAAGTAGGCTGCCATTATGAAATGAAGTCATAAAAAGAGAGTCCACGCTCCTTCACATAAATTTTTTAAACAAAAAACTGATATCTCTAGACATCAATATTAATATTTAATATTGACTATACAATACAAATTAATTAAAAAGTGACTCTCGTTTTAGATGTATTACTACATATTCTGTTAGTCTTCACAGCTAGGCTGTGAGTTCCCTAGGAGCAAGATGATGGCTTCTGTCTTTCGTCTCAACTTGTGGCCAAGATGTGGTGCATCTCCAGGGAACGATGCCAAGGGCTGGCACTGTAGTTACACTCTGAACTCCTCCAGAACGGCAACTGTACGTTTCTGCAAAGATGCCACCAAATGTCGTGTCACGGAGCTTTGTGTCCAAAGCATAAAGCGAAGGCTCAGCTGCTGTGTTTTGAACCTGAAGCTGAAGATGAGTGAATGAAAACTTGGCCATCCCTCCTGTGAGCCCTGGAGGAGCCTGGGAAAGGGGAACCGCAGAGCCAGCAAGAGCGCGATCTTCCTCCTCCTTTAGGAAGAACTCTGGCTGTGAATCTGCTTTGTTCCCCTTGGCTTCTCTAAGCTCTTCCCTGGCCTGTGGCTTTTTTTTTGGGGGGGGGGGGGTCCGGTCGTGGGGCCTGAACTCTGGGCCTGGGCGCTGTCCCTCAGCTCTTCAGCTCAAGGCTAGCACTCTACCACTTGAGCTACAGCACCACTTCCGGCTTTTTTCTTTTTGCTTATGTGCTGAGGAATCAAACCCAGGGCCTCAGGTATGCAAGGCAAGCGCTCTACCACTGAGCCACCTTCCCAGCCCCAGCCTGTGGCTTTTTGTAGAGCGATTAGCATTTGGCATAGAGAGCCCTGGAGGAAGGAAGGGAAGGGGTTACTTGTTTCCTGTCTTGGTTTGTAACACAATTCCTGTCAACATCCCTGCTCTGTTCCTCTATAATAATAGCAATAAAATCAAAAACATGCATGACATAGATGGAGGCCTAATGGTGCCAGACAGCAGGCTTGGTATTTTGCAAAGATTATCATTATCATTCCACACCTCAGGGAACTCTACACCTGAGCAGTGACTTGACTTGCCCGAGGAAACCCTAGCAGGCAGAGGGGAAGAACTTGAGCCCTCTGTATTTGCAGACAAAATGTATACTCTTTCCACTAAATCAGCTGCACTCTACCAATTTGCCTTTAAAAATCTCAAAAGCTTAGAACAGCCAGTGCTGAGTGACAGACATGCATTGAAGCCACCAACTGTGGGGTCATGTGACCTGGCTTCACACGCAGGCCCTGCGTTCCCAGGAGGAACTCTTCACTGATTGATTCATTCGTATCTCCATAGGGGAAACAGATCATAAAATTAATACATTAGCGTTTTCCTTTTCCTTGGTAGTACTAGAGTTTGAAGTCAGGGGCCCAAAACTTGCTAGACAGATGTTTCTACTTGAGCCCCACCCACAGCCCAAATCTATAAATTTTGAATGAGAAAGGATTACACATGAAAAGCATTTTGCTTATTGTAAAGCACTGTGTTAATATCAGTCGTTCTTGCAGATGATGAAAATTTGGAGAAGCAGCAAGAAAAGCCTTTTCCTATTCCAAAACATGCCTTGGGGAAAAGGTACGATCTTCACTAGCAAACACCCCTTAAAGACGCAAATCCCTTCATTAAACAGCTACCCATCATCTACAAGTAGAAATCCATTTTTATTTCCATGGCAGGTGTGTGTATGGATTTATTCACCCACTGCTCTTGACACCCATTGACTTCAAGGTTGGTTTCACCCACTGGTCCTGACATGGAAGATGGAGGAGAAAGTACTTGCTTACCGTGGTGTCATGCAAGATGGGACAGGGGCTGTGGTATTAGGGCTCTGGTTGGAAACCCGGGGCTGTGAATCATGGGGGAGAGGGCAGGCGAACAAAGCATTATTGGTTTGAGAGAAAAGATTCTTTCGGGGTAAAAAAATCAGAAAACCATAGGATAAAATTATTTATGATCCTAATCTAACACAATTTTTTATTGTAGTGAACCAGGTGTAGAAGCTGGGTTTCAAACGGATTGCCTGTGGTTTCAGCCCAGCACAGAATTGCCAGAGAGGTTCGGTAAGCCCAGGGGGAGGGGAGAGACAGGAGGTTTGCCAGATGGTCAGGCCTGGCTCTCCCAGGGGTCTGGATGGGGCTGTAACCGCAGCACACCTTCGCTGCCTGCACCTGCGTGGGGTTGACACAGGATTTTGGAATTCTTCCCAGCCTGTCCTTTGCTCTTCTGTGAAAGTTTACTACCTGTGCTTTTAAATCCACAACGATATTCCCTCTCTAGCATATGGGAGTTACATTCATTGAGAATAATTAGAAAAAGAGATGAGTAGGGTAGAATTAGGGAAGGACGTAAAATAAAGCAACACAAAGCACAACGCAAAGCCAGAGGTGCAGTCTCTTGTCATGGGGGCCATTCCCTGGTCTGAAAGGATAGCGAGGGCAGACATCTGACCGTTGGTGCAACAGTGCTTGAGAACAGGGAGCAGTGGAAAGTGGCCCCTGCCTTGCACGCAGGGTGCCGAAGGGCCGGGAGATGGCTGTGCCACTGCTCACAGACCACAGATGTGCTAGAGTGGCACAGGGTGGCACTGGGAAACAGACTCCAAGACAACTTCCCGAAAAGCCAAGCTCCGTGAGTGAAACAGCAAACATAGTCACGGGGTCAGCCTGGGCAGTGTGGCCTCCACAAAGCCCTGCCTCTGCCTGCACCTGGCCCTGACGTGGGACTTGTGCCCTGTCCTCCTAAGGGGGAGGGTGCTTCAGAACACACAGGCCAGGAGAATGCAGAAAGGGCAATCAAGGCCTGTAGAGAGCAATGGGTCCTTCCTGTCTTCAGCTCCTCCCCCAGTCCTCAGCTCATCCCCCAACCCTCAGCTTCCTATCCAGCCCTCAGCTCCTCCCCCAGCCCTCAGCTCCTCCCCCAGCCCCCAGCTCCTCCCCCAGCCCTTAGCTCCTCCTCCATCACTCAGTTCCTCCTCTAGGGCCCTCTAAGGTGGCTTCTCTGGGATTGGCTCATTACTGGACTTCCATATTTCATTGCTTCCTTTGAGTAATTAATTCTTTTTTTTGGGGGGGGGGTTCTGGTTGGGGACCTGAACTCTGGGCCTGGGCATTGTCCCTCAGCTCTTCAGCTCAAGGCTAGCGCTCTACCACTTGAGCCACAGCACCACTTCCGACTTTGTATTTTTTGCTTATGTGGTGCTGAGAAATCGAACCCAGAGCCTCAGGCATGCAAGGCAAGCACTCTACCACTGAGCCACCTTCCCAGCCCCCTTGAGTCGTTAATTCTATAACTGTTCTCATTTACATTTTTCACCAGAAATACACAAGATTTTATCTAGAAGTTGGATGACGTCTCCCCCCAAAAAAGTAGTGACAATAAAAAAGTTTATTCCTTGTCTTCTTGCTGATTTTAATAGAAATGTCCATAAGTTTACAGTTATCTGAAAGAAAAAGAAACACAGCGTATAAAACCACTTTGGTCCCTTGATCTGTCATGTATTTAGAAAGCAGGACTCTTACATGCATCCAATATTTTTATTCTTTCTATAAAATAAAAATGTAACTAGTCAGAGAAATGCCATTCTAGGTATTTATGATGCCTCGAAAAGCAGGTGGTGTTTGTCTTGTGTAGAGTCTTCCTTTTTTTTTTTGTTGGTTGTGAGGCCTGAACTCTGGGCCTGGGTGCTGCCCCTCAGCTTTTGTGCTCAAGGCTAGTGCTCTATCACTTTGAGCCTCAGCTCCACTTCTGGTTTTCTGGTGGTTAATGGAAATAAGAGTCTCATGGACTTTCCTACCTACACTGGCTTTAAACCACAACCCTCAGATCTCAGCCTCCTGAATAGCTAGGATTGCAGGCATGGGCTACTGCACCCAGCTAGAACCTTCCTTGTGAGTGAACTTCTACAGAATGCATCTTCTATAAAGCAGAAATCATCTCAATCTTATATAATAAAAACCCCACCAGTAATTTGTGTGCTTTTGTTTTATCATTCCTCTAACTTCACTGAAAGTTAATTTCATCAGCTTTGTTTCCAGATAGACAATTTCAGGTTCGTTCACCATGGTCACCTGTGTATGAGAAGGTTCTGGATCCTCAAAGCATCTGTGGAGAGGATGGGAGCAGCCATGATCTGCCTGTACTCATTCAAGCTGAGGAGCAGAGGACAGCGGTGTGCAGTACATCCTGATCTCAAGGCCAGCTCCCTTTTCATCTTATCTCCTTCGCTTGGTGGCTGTAAAATTCTATGTTCTTCAGTATCCAGGACTTCAGAAATTGGAAGTGTTAATATTGCCAATAATGACAAATAGGAAAAGGTATGTTCTGCAAACTTTGAGAGCAGGGCTAGATTGGTATACATTCTTCGTTGAAATCTTAGAAGCATATCTCCCTACTCCCTCCCCCCATTCCAAGCGCTCTGTAAGAGTGTAAAACAGCCCAGGAACTCCAGCTTTATAGTACATCTCAGAATAGCAGGGCCACCATAAAGATAAGGATGAAGTACATGGAAAGTTTGAGTCCAATCTTATGTGTGGGTTTGATGAGAGAGGGAGAACATAGGTGGGGCCTTGGGCCTGAAGGGGTTTACAGAGGCAAGCCTCAGATGCACACACGACAACAGATCAGATCCAGGCACTTGTAGGAGAAGATGAGGCAGAGCAGCAAATCGGTGGCCAAATGGTGTAGAGTGAAGGACTGCACAAGCTTGCACACGTGTGGTGGGCCCAAAATACAGAAGGTGTTGAACAGTGGGGCAAGAATTGTGTTCTGTAAGCAAAGAGGGCTGATGAGGACAATAAGCGATTTCAGGTGACCTTTCAGGAGGTTTTGGCAGCTGGCTCCAGCGAAGCCAGCAGAACAGAAATGCATGGGCTGGCTAGAAGGCTGTACCTGTTGCTGTGACTCAGGTCAGGAGTAAGGAAGTCTCCATTTGAACAGTGGCCTGGAGAGGGTTAAAGAAAATGGTAGAAAAGGTAGCAATAAGTAAAAATCACTTAAGTATGATTCAGAAGGCAAGCGTGGCCTGTCTGACTCCTCAGAAGATACTGGGACAAAGCAAGCACATTCCCTATGGAAAGACAACTTTCTTTAGTTTCTGTTTGTTTTTTCAGGCACTGTTCTATGTCCTGGAGATAAGGGACTGCACTGACATAAGCCAACCCACTCTATTTACACACTGTGGTACCACTTTTATACCTGAAAATGCTTTTTTTTCATATTCATCACCCATAGGAGTCATATAAAATTTTTGGAACAAACAGCCAGGCATGTTGGTTCACAGCTATATTCCCAGAATTCAGAAGGTTGAGGCAGGAATAGTGCAGGTTGAACCAACTTGAGAACTTGAGCTACACAGAGAGACCTTATCTCAAAAGGAAAGAGATACAACACGAACAACAAAAAAGATAAAGAAATGGATGTACAGATGGATGAACACACTCAAAATGTTAGAATTTACATCACCATTTATAAAGAATGATCATAAACAATGTTGCATCTGATCATTTCCTGAGCTCTCTTATGAGATTTTTGTTCCTGTCTTTTTAATTTTTGTTTTATTTTGTTGTAAATGTGATGTACAGAGGGGTTACAGTTCCATGACTAAGATAATGAGGATATTTCTTGTCCAGCATGGTTACCCACTCCTTGTTTTTCTCCCTCTTTCCCTCATCCCCCAAAATCTGCCCCCAAATTGTGAAGTTCATTTCCAACATAGTGTCCTATGAGTACCACTGTTGCATTGGTCATTTCCAACATAGTGTGTTGTAAGTATCACTGCTGCACTGGTTCCCCCTTTGGTTTGTAAATGAAGATCAGTATCTAAAACATGAAGCAGCAACCACATTTACAAACACTAAAGCTGGACCTCCACTGAGCCACTACACACAAGCTGGACCCTGGTGTCCACATCTGCATCATCACATACCTCTGAGACCCTGGTGTCCACACCCGTGCCATTACACACTACCTGGAAAGGGCTAAGGTGCTGGAAGGTAAGCAACTGTGTTCCCAGGAGCTGCTGAGACCCTGGCAGGACCCCTCCACGAATATGGGGCCATAAGCCTCATCCTAAATGCATAAGCATTGGCATCAGGATCTCATCATTCAGAAATAAAATCCAGGGACTGGGCAGGTAGCTCAGTGGTAGAGTGCTTGCCTCACATGCATGAGGCCCTGGGTTAGATTCCTCAGCCACATAAACAGAAAAGGCCAGAAGTGGCGCTGTGGCTCAAGGGGTAGAGCACTAGCCTTGAGGGGAAGAGCTGAGGGACAGCAGAGTTCAGGCCCAGAGTTCAGACCCCACAATGAACCAAAAAAAAAAAAAAAAAAAAATCATAGTAAATAAATAAATAAAATCTGTTTGATTAAGTCAAGTCTACACAATGTGATAGAATTTTAGGGAAAACTTAAGTATGCATATTGAAAGCAGAGGCCAAGCAATGTGAAAATGAAATGTCCTGTTAGGTGCCTGAGTCTCCTCTTCACACACAGCTGTCTTTGTACAATCCTAACAAAGCCAACTGAAGGCACACTAGTGAGCAAGTTCAGCAACATTCCTACAACCTTAACTTTCTTGGGATGCAAAAAGTAGAAACATAAAAACTGGATTTTATGTCCTTGTTCCTTCCACAACTTCACAGTTCTATAATATATTCACAAGCATGGAAACCAGAATTTCCAAAGCCCATTCATGCTTTTTCTGCTATCTGATGCCCTCATGAAGCTGTGATGGTGCAGGTCAAGCTCTGCTGTACTGGCAAGCTCTGCTGTACTGGCATACAAGGAAGAAAGCTAATGTGAGCAATGGTCCAGGTCAAGCTCTGCTGTACTGGGATACAAGGAAGAAAGCTCATGTGAGCAAAGGCAGTTGCTCATCCACACACTTTGTACGGAGACCACTGTCTTGTGTTCCCACCCAACTCCAACACCTGCAGGAGGGCCAGGTGACTGGAGAACCAGAAATGTAGTGTTTTAACA
Source organism: Dipodomys merriami (assembly GCF_024711535.1). Classification (NCBI taxonomy): domain Eukaryota; kingdom Metazoa; phylum Chordata; class Mammalia; order Rodentia; family Heteromyidae; genus Dipodomys; species Dipodomys merriami. The sequence goes on along the minus strand of NW_027206612.1, from coordinate 1,854,693 downwards.
TTTAGGGTACACCAAAGATCTAGCCAGTCATGCACCATAGCTTATTTCTTAGATGCTTTGGTGAACACTGGAAAGACACAGGAAGAAGACAAGTTTCTAGACAAGTTTCTAACTGTTCTCCAACAATGGAGAATATCTGTTTATTATTAATTATTTAACTAACTCCCTTTAGTTGGCATAACTTTATAAAAATACAGAACCAAGATAATCCAAGCTTAAAAAAATAGCACAATATCCAATGTTTCTAAAAGAAATGATGGTGATAGTCATGATGAGGACAAACATAGCAATAAAATGGAATGTGCATGTAAAGGAGGGATTCAAGGGGAGATCAGCAGAAATGAGTAGGAGAAGAATACTAAGGGTTGAAAAGGACCAAAGTATCTGGTCCACTATCTTCCCTTGTTTATATATAAGGACAGCATAATGAAGAGTTGTGGGAAGGAAGCGGAAGCAATATAATGGAAGGGGTGAACTTACTCAGAGAATGAATTATCACAATGAAACCCTTTTAAAAAATTCATGTCAGCTGATTTTAAAATGAAACCAAAGCAAAAAGTAAAAAAGAATAACCTATTCGAACAATAAAGTTGAGTCTTAGTTGAACGAAGAGATTAACCGACTACTTCTAGATCTTTTGAACAATTAAGAGTGGACTGTAAATATGTACAAATACTTTCCAGAAAGATATTGTGTTCAAGTACTCAAACCAATATACCTAATAAAAATAACTAAAATTCAGAATAATATAGAAATTGGATTTTCCCTAAAGCACCAGAGATTATGCACGATAGCAAGTAATTATGAAATCACAATGGGTCAGAGGTTGACATCTTAATTCCAGAAAGTGAACTGAATATATAATTCCTTTCTGACCTCAAAGAATTTACTAAAGCAATGAATTTGAGTTTAAATTCCAGAGCTTTGGGAAATGACGTGAGGGAAAACAGTAGATCTCAAGTCCCAAGTAACATGCTTTCACTAAAGATTGCCCCCATTAAACAAAGCCCTGAAAGAGCTTTAAATTCATGTCAGGGATAAAGCAAACATAAACCCATACCCTTCGCTCCAACCTCTGTTGTCAGCAAGGAAGTTTTCCACTGGTTTAGAATAAAGTCCAGGAAAGAACTGCTGCTCATGAATTTATACTCTGCAAAGCTTAGTTCATAAACTTAGCTTAAAACAGTCCACGGCACCTGATAGAAATGAACGTTCAGTTCCTCCTAGACCTAAAAGGCTTTCACAACCATCTTCCAAACAAAGTTAAGCATTCACAGGAAAAAAAAAAAAAGTAGCCAGAGACATAGAGCACCATTACAGAGAATTAGCAGAAATAACAAAGAAAGGAACCAGGACAGACACTGGCATCTTCTAGATATGCTGGGATGGGAAAACACAAAAGACAATGTCCAAACACCCAAGCAACACACTGAAGTGCAGAGCGCCATTGTTTCCCTGTGAGTGTGGGGCTGACTGGGGCTGGCTATAAACGCTGCTGTACAGAGTCCAGAGGAAGTACTACTTGGCATACAGCTAGCCAGGGAAAATATCAAAATTCAAAATCCCCCCTGCATATTTTCACTAACAGTAAAGTTGAAAGCTGCAAGTTGTAAATCAGGGGCCTTCTGTATGCTATACGCATCATAGCAAACCAGCAAAATCAAAGAGAAAATTGATAAACCAAAACAACCACCTAGTTTACACACAGTAAAGGAAACTGCACTGCAGAAGAGCAGACCAAGGCCGACAGCTGACTTCTCAATGGAAACAATAAACATGAAAAGCTAGTGGAAGGAGATCTCTGAAACAAAGAAACGCCAGGCTGGAACTTCTAGGGAAATGTGTTTCAAGAACAGGGTAAAATGAAGGCATTTTAAAGCAGATCTAAGACAGTTTTCCAAAAGCACAGCATTAGGGGAAAAAATGTAATTAAGTCAGAAGAAAGGTGAAAATCAGGAAAGCAGTGGACTTTTAAAACTCACAACAGAAACAGTTGGCTCTAAAATATAAGAATGAATAATAATCATGGAGAAAGACAAGAAATGGAGTCACCACTGTCTTCAAAGAACTGGTTTCGTAGGAGAGAGGTAAAATTCTTGGCAATACATATGCTATCAAACATTAAATATGTATGTTACAACTTTCAGAAGGATTTCTGAGAAAGCATCTTCATGGCATTAATTTCTCATTGTGGAGGAAAACCTTGAGTGAGAAAATAATTTGTTCTCAAAAGACTACATTTTTGATCATTTAAGCCCATTAATTTCTAATCTGTTTTATTTTATTGTCAGTTGTGGGGTTTGAACTCTGTGCTTTCCAGCTCAAGGCTAGAACTCTACCACTTGAGCCACAGCACCACTTCCGGTTTTCTAGTGGTTTATTGTAGATAAGAGTCTGACAGAGTTTCCTGCCGGGACTGGCTTTGAACCGTGATCCTCAGATCTCAGGCTCCTGAGTAGCTAGGGTTATAGGCATGAGCCACTGGCACCTGGCTAATCCATTTATTTTTAAAATTTTCTTCACCTTCTACAATTATGATCGAAGGCCCTTGTCTCTGATACGTGAGTCGACCTGCTTGGGTCAGGGAAGGCTTTCTTGTCCATATTGGTCTTCGCCTTTGGTTCTCCCCAGCTAAGTATTCAAATACCACCCAGCAACTTCATACCCTTCCCTCTACCCAGTGCTACCTGTTTCATATATGCTGTCCTGACTTAGCACCTGAATTTGAGACTAGCAGGATCAAAGGATGGCTGTGCATTCCTCTGGGAAGGGCAGGGTCATCTGGGCTCCTGGCTGCTGCACGGAGGAGTGAGGTCTCTTCCCGTGCTCATTTGCAGCCAGCGTCTGCTCCACAGGGGCCTTCCCACCCTGCTCTGTTCCCACAGACAGTGTGACCATGTGAGATTTCTGGTGTGCCCCATTAGGACCAATCACCTCTACTGGTGCACTCCTCCAGCATCAGAGGACCCAGGAGAGCCCTGCGAGCATGGATTGTGAGCATCGCTTTGAGACTCTGTGGCTGTATTTCCCCATTGTCAACCCTCCCTGTTCTAAGGCCTCCCCTTCCTTCCCACAGCTGTCCCTGACCCACCGGGGGGGGGGGTGTCACCGTGTTCTCTGGGCATCTGTGAAGTCCTTGGTCTCCCGATGGCTGAATTTGGAGTTTACTAAACAGACAAGGACCTTGGGCCATCAGAATTGATCTTTTCAGACCCCCAGAACTCTCACTTCGAGACACATTGAATGCCCTGCTCCCCGCTCTACTCCTTGGCCTTCTGGCCAGTGAGCCAGGTAAGCTGCAGGTGGGTGTGGAGGGGCTCTGCCCCCTCCCCAGGTGGTACGAAGCCTCCCAGGCCACATGCAGTCCCCATCGGCCAAAGACAAGACCATGGCCCTCAGAGCTGCAGCAGCAGCCACCCTCTTGCCTTCACCCGGGGAACCAAAAGGAACACATTCTTGGGTGCTGGGAGTAAAAGAAGGACACGATGAGAATGCCCCCACTCTTCTAAAGCATAAAAACCCATTCCAACACTGCCACAGTAGAAAGGAAAGGGCCTCACCTACTCCGCCAGCACTGGCTTCTGTTTGCTGACACCAGCATGTCCAACAATTACTGGAACCATGCAGTCATAACCCACTGGGAGAGAAATAGCTCTGGAGGGCTGGGCTACATTCAAGACATGTACTAAATATTTCAAAGCACTTTTTAGCAAGTGGCTAAAATGCCTCTCCTAAGACATTAAGCTTCTCCTTCTAGCTCCCACAAACTTTCCCCCATGGGAGAAAAATGATGAAATAAATACCTGAGCCTGAACAAGGATCATCTCTTCATAGGTGACAAGACCTTTGTGTCACCTGGTGACATAAAGTATCACACAAAGTGTGGCTTGGTAGTGAATGCTTGTCCAGCAGGAAAAAGATCCTAGGGTCTAGCCACAGAAACAGAAGGAAGATAAAAAACAGAAGGAGGAAGGAAATGAAGGATGGGAGAGAGGAAAGGAGGGGGAAAGAACAGAGGGAGGGAGAGAAGGAGGGAGGGAAGAGGAGGGAGGGAGGGAGGGAAAGGAAGGCAATGGTTCGGACAGGATGCTCTTTCCAAACTGAACTGGTATTTCTTTTCCCTAAGAGCAGGCAGATTATCAAATGCCCTCAGGAAGGAAGCCGCAGCATTCATGGCTCTGTGGTGCTAGTCGGGCTGCTGTGTGCTCAGAGCTTGCACTCTGCTGGCCTCTGGCCTCCAGCCCTTCTCAGCCACAGCTCCAAGACCAGCTCAGAACAAACAAAGTGAGACGGCCCAAACCCCATCACGCATTAATGTTGTGCTTCTCATGTACTTTTCTCTATAGATCCTGCACTCTTCAAAAAACACATCTGCCTCTTATACATATGTGGGCACTAAGACACAACTGACTGGCATCTTAGCATCCGTGAAGATGGTCAGCCTCAGCTCTAGAAGGTCACAGAAGTGGGTCTCCTTTTCCTGCCTTGAGGTCTAGGACCCCTGACCTCTGCCCATTCTCAGCCCTGACCAGGTTTGCTTCTTTGCAGGTATCGTCAGTGGGGATGAGCTGTTTCTCCCCCCCACAGTCCTCGGACCACCAGGCATGAATCAGGAACCTGGACCCTCCTCCCCAGCAGGCCCCACCCCATCGCGCCCCAGCCTGGCCAAACCCATCTGCCTCCTTCCCAGGCCTGCCTCCCTTCAGAGCTGCCTCCCACCTGTCTTGCCTGATTCACTCCACCCGGCTCCATGGCTAGAAGCCACGCACATCCATCCCTTAGGCGTGTGGGGAGCTCCCTCCTCGCCGCACTCTGGTCATCTGGGAAGCTCCACCCCAGCCTCCTAACAAGGACTTCCTGCCAGCCAGAGCTGCCTGCTCTTCCTGCTGAGATTCCCCCGCGTCCAGCAGGGCACCTGCTACCCCACTGAAAATTCAGTTGTGTGTTTTCTGCCTCTGCTTTGCTATCGATGGCTCCCGGGACCATTTTCTAAATCTTCATGGATGCGTCTGTACAGCAGAGAGAAGTCAAAGAAAAGCAGCTTCGTTAGCCGCAAGAGCCGCCTCACTCACCTGTGAAGCCTGGAAATATTTCGAAGCACAGCCTCGCTCTACCGTGGGAAGAATGCATTTCCGCAGACATGTGAATTATCTTTTGATGGCATAACACAACACTGAGAGTGTGCCCTACCCCCACACTGGGGACCAGAAACTCTGCCAAGGAAACCGGTGTCTTTGGGCATGAGCATGTCGCGCCAAGAACCCAGGCTGCAGATTTGTTCAGCACACTCAGGAATTGGAGACCATTTCAAATGCGCATTGCAAAGCTAATTTTCTCTGCGTCCCACAGTTAGAATGTCTGCAAGAGACACTAAGAATGACACTAGGGTTGAAAAACAAGAGATGTGTTACCCTTGATATGTCCAATGAGGAAAACTTATTAGGCCCTCTTTGCTATAATTTCGGGGGCTCTGCTTATGGTTTTAGATATTTAGATGATGGAGAAGAAAAGATTCAAAGCTGCTGAAAGCAAAATATTAGCAGAAGTTATCTATCCATGGGTAAAGTGATTTGGGGTAACTCTGATTATTTAATTTTAATTTTATTTTCTTTCTAGATTAAAGTTGCATTGTTTAACAAGAAGATGAATAAAACAAACGTAAAATCATCACAGGAGTAAATAGCACAAAATCAATTGAGCAATATTGGCCACAGGGGTCACAACTGCTGTTTCTAAATACTGCGAAGGAATGTGGAGCCTTGAGTTATTTCTGGCCTGGGCAATGGCGGGCTATATCTTCCTCTGTGTGGGAGGATGGGTGTGTGAACTGCCAGGAATTTAGGAACCCAGATATCCTTTGTTGGTAACCTCTCAGTCAGCCCAGAGGCCAGGTCTGCATTGTGACAGCAATTTAAATCATGAGCTATTTCTTACTATTCTGTGTCAGGTTTTCAAGATGAGCAGGCACCAAGCCACATGTACATACCCTCTTCCACCATATTTTACCAAAAATTATGAATAAAAATGCCAGTGCCACAGAGCATCCAAAGAAAGAGACTCCAGAACTTGAGCAAATAAACAGAGCTTTAAGACACCCATGGCACAAATTGGAAGGTGAAGTTGAAATGTCATGTCCCTTCAAGTTGCAAGCAGAGCTCTGGTAAGGCCATCTCAGAAGAGGTTCATGGGCGGGGCACCCGCGCCCTCCACCGTCCACCACCAGCTCTGGCCCCTCCTCCTGGCACACCCCTGTCTGCTACCACCCCAACACCAGCCAGCGGCCATAGCTTCACATCCCCACTTTCCCAAGGAGGAGGCAGAACTAGATGTTATTATCTCAGGTGATCGGGATGACTGTGTATCCATCACCACAATGGTTCTAAAGCTGTGAAAACTCCCATCAGAGCAAGCCTAAGTGAAGTGTGTGTAATGTTACCAGCAATGCTTACGGGCTTCCTGTCCACACCCAGATGTGTGCGGTCTGAGAGGACATTTCGGACAGATGCGAGCAGGCGCTTGTGGCAGATGTGTGACCCTTGGTCCTGTCTGCAGTGCTGATTCCAGGGCAGAGCTGAGCTTCCAGAACCTGCACCGTCTCACCAGCACCCGCCACACGCTTGAACCAAGGCTGTGGCCTGAGGCCCGGCTGACTCTCCTGGGCTTTCTCACCATTACGGTTCAGATATGAAGTGTCTCTCCAGCAAACTCACATAGGAAGCCCGCCATGTTCAAGTGGGGTGTTGGGGAGGTGCCGGCTTATCCATTGATGGATTCAGGGTCCGGAGAGACTCGTGGAGGTGCTGGAATTGAGGAAGGTTGGCCCGGCTATGGACAGGAGTCACCAGAGGCTTGGGTCAGAGACTGTGCCAGGCTCAGGCTCTTTCCTGGCACTCTCTCCCTCTCTTTCTCTCTGGAAAGGTCTTCTCCTCCACCACCTGTGGTCGTGGCATTCTTGCTGCTTGACAGGCCCAGAAATAAGGAACCAAGGGACCACCAAAGCCTCTGCGTCAGAGCACATCCTTCCTCCGTTCAGCCGGTTTGTCTCAGGTGTTTGTCTCAGTGACTGCCCTCCATGCCTGGCTCCCAGTTCCTGCTCCTGCTGGGGTTTCCCACCGTGCCTTCTCTCCTCCCCAGCATTTCCTCCATTTCTCTTTGACTTCCCCCACAAGGCTGGAATTCCTCCACTGCAGAAGGAGCCTCAGCTAAATCACATACTTCAAAAACCTCCAGGGTCTGCAATTTTTAATACCCCAACTATGAAATTTAACTGAAAATTAATGCACCTAATTTTAGGTATTAAAGTCACACCATTCTTCATAGAGTTACACGTTCTCTGCTGACTTTTGCAACTGAAGTTTTATGAGGGGAGACCACTTAAATATTTGTTTCAAAGCTTAATTCCAAATTCCTTTCTTTCCTTTTTTACTTTAGTTCTCCTGATACTATGTCTTATTTCTATAGCATAAATATTACATACAAGTACATGCTTCAAACAAATTCTCCTGTTACTTTATTCCACTACTGTTTACCTTCTTTATTTCCCATTCTTTCTTTTTCTTTTTCTTTTTTTTTGTGATTGAACCCTGCGTCCTGTACATCTTAGGCAACTTGTTGCCCACTTGAACCACACCAACTGCTCGTATTTTTTACATTTTTCAGATAGGATCTCCTAAACTTTGCTCTGGATGGTTTCAACTTAAGTTCTTTCTGCATCTAACTTGTGCCTGTCTACAATTACCCACACATGCTACTAGACCTGGTTCTATTCTCATACATTATATGATTTCTTAGATCAGCTTCTGTTTATATTTTATTATTTCAGCTTTCTAATTTATACAGCACATTTAATTGTTTGGTTCTGCCTCTTTATTGCCATTATATCCGATTTGTTTTTGCTACTTTAGATTGCCATTTTCTTTCTCCCTGTATTATATTTTCTCAGCTAAATTTCACCTATTTATTTTACCATTTTTTTTGGGGTCCGATCATGGGGCCTGAACTCTGGGTCTGGACGCTGTCCCTCAGCTCTTCAGCTCAAGGCTAGCACTCTACCATTAGAGCCACAGTGCCACTTCCGGCTTTTTTATTTTTGCTTATGTGGTGCTGAGGAATCGAACCCAGAGCCTCATGCATGCAAGGCAAGCGTCTACCACTAAGCCACCTTCCCAGCCCCTATTTTACAATTTTTGAGTAGGTCACAAAAATTGAATGTATCCAGGAAATGAGTGCTTGCAAAAAAAATGGGTGCTCACTGAGGGGAGAGAGGTCAAACAGTAGAGAGGGGAGGAGAATATAGGTGAGAATTCGTTGTATATACATCACAGAATTGGGAAATATAAAAGAAGGGATGGGGGAGGCTGAGAAGGTGGCTCAGTGGTAGAGTACTTGACTTGAGTACATGAGGTCCTGGGTTTGATTCCTTAGCACCAAATAAGCAGGGGAAAAAAGCCAGATGTGGCGCTGTGGCTCAAGTGGTAGAGCGTTAGCCTTGAACTGAAGAGCTGAGGGACAGCGCCCAGGCCCAGAATTCTGGCCCCATGACTGGCAATAAATAAATAAATAAATAAATAAATAAATAAATAAATAAATAAATAAATAAATAAATAAATAAATGAAGGGATGGGTGACGGTGTGTGTGAAGCTGTTGAAGTGACTCACAGATCACGATACACTGTATCCAACTGTGCACAATTTCTACCGGTGTGGCATCAATCAGTCTAGCCTCACTGCCTTTAAATTCAGACGTGCTCTGCCGCCCCCTGAACCTCCCTCTCAGGTGACCTTGCTGCCTCTGTCTTTCCAAGAATGTCATACAGCTGCCATGACATGGTGTAGCCTTGTCAGGCTCTTCACCGCGCTCTTCCACCTAACAGTATGCATTGGCATTTCCCCTGTGTCTTCTGGTGGCTTCATAGTCACTGAATAATATTCACTTACCTGCTGAAAGATGTCTTACTTATTTCCAGCGTGGAGAGATTATGAATGAACCTGTTATAACTATTCATGGACACGTTTTTGTAGGATGATGACAAGGTAGAGAGCAGGGATTTTCAGGCACAGACACTCTTCTATGTGTCGGCTGGTCGCATGGCACTCAGTGTTTCTCAGAGTTTGCAGGATGTACTCAACAGTGAGCCCCGCCATAGCTGCTCAGCTTGCACGGACAGTGAGGCAGCGTTGCTTCTACCACGGAAAGAGTCACACGCCAGCCCCTGCTGCACTTCCAGCCCTCACAGTGGACAATGGGGTCAGAGGAGGCAAACGGGGGACCCTCACTGATGCTCAGATTTCCTGCTCACCTAAAACCTCTTGGGAAATTAAATCAATCATTCTTTAAAGGCATATTGCAATAAATAGTCCAAGAAACTGGACATCATTTGTAGAGGCTGTTCATCTTCATCACACAGTTAGGAGCCTTGCAGACACGCATAGTGACAGGAACCCCTTACTTTTGGAAAACGCTTTGATTCTAAAACCTTCAGTATCTCCTTCCAAATCCTAAGCTTCTAAAGTGACCCCAAAATTCAGCATGTCTATTCCAACTTAAGAAGGTAATGAGTAAACACATTTACAAAAGGCCACAAAATTAGTATTCCTTGTTTATAAAGCTATTCAAACCTGACAGCAGACTTCACAATTTGAACTTACAGAAACTCCAACAGTCCTAGTTCACTGGATGCCCAAGGGCAGAGGGAGGCCACAAGCCAATTTCTGCAGGAACTGGGGCCATGCAGGCTCTTTCCACACACTCTTCTTTGCAGCTCACTGTGGCTGCCCCACCAGGTAGAGTATTCCTTTGGTTCCATATTTAGAAATGATATTTCACCTCCCACCACAGCAGCCGCCTCTGCTGAAAAAAGAAGAATAAAAAGGATTCAGAGACCACTCTTTAGAGACTATAAATTTCCATTGAACTATTAACACAATCTATTAAGCCACATTAGAGTCAATTGTGCAGAAGAGCAAAACCTATTCAACAACATTATTTAATGGCATTTTTATGTGTGATTTGCCAGACACAATGATGAATGCAAAGCCTGAGCAATAAAGTAGTACGGAGCACAAACAGCTCTCCTGTGATGTTTACTTCCCAGGCTTAAATGAGCTCAGCGCTCACGAATGATTTGCCTTGACACTGGAATCCAATTGGAGTCTGGAATTACTGTAACTGTTTTTGGCTTGGGTGATTTAATCAGCAAATCTTCAATAGTGTAATGTGCGTGGACTGAGCTGCCTACAGACGGCACAGCCTGATTTATACACAGCGCTTGCCCACCACCATTTGTGGGATGCACACCGCACCTGTCTGCCTGCATCTTACAGCACAGATGCCCACGGCTGACATCTACGTGTTGTGTTGGCGCACCAGACCTGCCAGGGAGGCCTGTCAAAGAGGAGGGCTTTGCTGTTGCTGGTTTATGATTTTGTGTAACAAATAACTATGCATGTTTGCAGTATAGTATTATTCTGCATCTAGGGAAGAGTATGAAGAAGGCAAGGAAAAGGGAGAGAGAGAGACAGAGACAGAGACAGAGAGAGACAAGAGAGACAGAAACAGAGGATTGAAGCTGTCGGATTAAATGCATCACTTGAATCTTACAAAGTAAAAGATGGGGCCTCTGTGTCCCGTGAAAGGTGGGGTCCTCTCTTCTGCACGGTGTCATTAGTCGTGCAAAGTATTCATGCATCTCCAGCCTCTGCTCCTCGGGCAACTCCTCAGACTGAATAGCCCCTGCTCCCAGCTCAGAGGTGAGGAGTCGGGGTGAGGGAAAGGAAACGATCCTTCAGCCTCTTCCTGCCTCTGAGCTCTGGAGTGCTCGCAGCTCTGAAGTTCTGGCCTAGGGAGTGGGGCTGGTGGAGAGAGGCTCCTGGTGGCCTTTTCCACACTCCAGTCTAGATTCTCTGAGCTCTTCGGAAGGAAAGAGAAGGGGGGAAGTAGGGCAATCCCAATGAGGCAACAGGACAGCCATGGGCAAAGGCCACAGAGGCTGTAACAGGGCTCCCACAGGGCCACTCGGAAGCAGGTGACCGGAGCCAGTCTATGGTACACAACACATGCACTGGGCTCTGCAGTGGAACATGGAGGAGGGAGACAAGTCTAGTCTGACGGAAACTGTCTCTCGACTTAGTTGCATGTTGATTCAAAACAAGTTATGTTAAATTATGGGAAAAATACATTCTTGAAGTATGGCTCAGCCACAGCCTAAAATATACATCTAGGACACCAAATTGCTAAATGCTAAGCAACTCTAAACATTAAAGTTATCCATTCTTTAAAATAGTGTGGAAATTGTGGAGGGATGGGTCAGAGCGTGGAAAGGGGTGATGCTGATCAACACACATCGTTTTCACAAACTGCTGTTTTAAGTGGCAACTCCTGCAATTCCTTTGTACAACTCCTCAAAGATGATTTATAAAAAAAATTAAACTGTGTAAAAGCATATCAACAGTGAAAAGAATTCCAGATAGGACCATTTTAGTAGAATCATACAGTCTCGGTTGGAGAAATCCCCTGAGAATGAGGGAGCAGTGGATCCCAGGACTCAGCGGGGTACCGAGCCCTCATGGGCTCAGCACCAGTCCCTCACACCACAGCCCTGCAACTGAGACAAGGTGCCCGGCGCTTTGGAGACTAACCTCTTATTTTTCTTTAATTGTATTTTTATTATCTCTAAGCAGTTGTATGGAGGAGTTACCATTAAGCAGATGAGTTATTGAATACAATGCATTTTGATCGATAGGACAGTTTTCATCATTCACCCCCAGCCCTATCACTCCTCTCAATTTTCTTAACTTCTTAGGATATGCATGGAATATGCTGACTGCCCTCTCCCACTCTACCCCCCACCCCTGACCTGCTTTTCATTCAACAAATGATGAAAAAGTGGCTCCTTGTTCCATCTGGCAGTCTAGGACACACACACACACACACACACACACACACACACAGATGGTATGGCAGAAACCAAGGACGGAGGGCAGGGTAAGAAATCCTCCCAGTGGAAAAGTTAAAATGCTTCACATAGGAAATAGCAATTCACTAACATAACAACAACAACAACATGTCCTTCTTGTTCCTACCTGAAGTTCCATATCAGAGAAGGAACAGGAAAGTCCAGGTGGGTACTATGTGAATTTCCGTGCAAGATGCTTGCTCGCAATCAGTGTTCCAAGAAAAAGAGAGGAAGCAAAATTTGGTGGCAGATGCCCCCGAGGGACAGCCCACAGGTGACACAGCCTCCCCAGGGCATGGTGAGTGCTCAGTTGCTGGTGCACATGCAGGCGTGTACAGCGCTCACAGCAGCGGGGCTGATGCTCCACCTGGCCACCACTGTGGAAGGAGCCAGGAAAGGCCTGGTGTGAGGGAGGTGAACAGGGCAGCTCTGCAGAGCCCAGTCCAAAGCCCTCAGCTCCGAGGAGTCGGGCTCTGGTTGGGACCTAGCTGGGCAGCGTGTTCTTTCCAGGAAGGCAGCATCTGCATCTGCGTGTACTAAGCCCTCCTCCACACACATCACAAGACCACAGGGCACTCCAGGCTTATGCACCTGCTTATCCGAAAAAAGAGCAATAATCAAGTTCTCTGTAAATGCACAGGTGTGCAGTATGTATACAGATATATGCATGTATACTGCTATGTGTGTATGTGTATGTGTGTTGTATGCATACAAAGAAAGACAGAGACAGACAGACAGACAGAAAGACAGACAGAAAGACAGAAAGACAGACAGACAGAAAGAAAGAAAGAAAGAAAGAAAGAAAGAAAGAAAGAAAGAAAGAAAGAAAGAAAGAAAGAAAGAAAGAAAGGACGGAAGGAAGAAAGAAAGAAAGGACGGAAGGAAGAAAGAAAGAAAGGAAGGAAGAAAGAAAGAAAGAAAGAAAGAAAGAAAGAAAGAAAGAAAGGATGGAAGGAAGGAAGGAAGGAAGGAAGGAAGGAAGAAGAGAGCAAGGAAGAAAGAGAGGAAGGAAGGAAGGAAGGAACGAACGAACGAAGGAAGGAACGAACGAACGAAGGAAGGAACGAAGGAAGGAACGGATAACCAGACTGCAGAGTGAGACTGAAACCCAGATCACCAGCCTTTCACTGAGAAGAAGATAACTGCATTATTTACCTATTAACTGCAATTTTCCAGACAATCCCAAAAAGGTAATCTTTAGCTCCAATTCACAAACAAAAATGGTCATCAATTAAGTGCCAAAGAAAGGATGTAAAGCGGCCGTGACCTCTTCTAGCAGACCTCATATTAGCCTGTAGAGAATCACCCTGCAACTCTGACACTCTTTAACCCTGAATACTTCTTTACCAGGACAATCCTGACACAAATACATCACCCAACAATGCTGCAATAAAACGCCGGGTAAAATTTAACAGTGCTTATGAAACATAGCTCCAGATCTTCTTGTCTCACCCCATCCTCAGCATTAAAGGGTTTTCTGTGGTTGATTGAACTTACAGATGAAACAAAACCCAGACATAAATGGAAAGTCTAGAAACACATTCACATGGAATGAATTGGGACTGTTCCTCATTAGCAAACAGGGAAAAGGCAGTGCATGGAAGACATCTTAGCCCTCGTCAAAGCATCCAAGCCTTTTGCCTCCTCTGCAGTGAGGTTTTCCCGCCTGCAGTTCAATGCTGAGGGACACCCGGGAAACGTGGACTGGAGAAAGGGCCTTTCTGGAAGGATGTGAGCTAGCATCTTTGCGAGTCTGGAAGACCCTGCCATTTTGCAAATCCCCTGCAAGGGGAATTGAAACATGTGTGCTGTTACCAGGCAGGCTACCAAGAAAATCTTTTTTTTCTCTTCCTGTGCCCCCATTTACAAAGAGGCAAATGATTAAATTCGCTTCACTGAATTAAACTTATCCAGCTTCCCGCTGGGTGCCGGGGAAGACTTCTGGATTGCCTCCTGCGGGCACTGTGCCTTTCTTCCAGGCCTGAATGTCATTAAGTCCCGTCAGCCTCCTGACAGGCTGCTGGAAATCCCCAGGCCTCATGGGGTTTCTTTGAGGGTAGGGGATGAGGCAAAAGCATAAGGACCAAGCCCTGAGCAGCCGGGAACACCCAGCGGTTAACAGAAAGGCCAGTGATGGACAAGTACAACACTGGGTCAGAAGATGATTGAGCAGAAGAGAGAAAGGGGGAGGAAGGAAGGGAAGGAAGCCATCCTTCTCTAGCTGTGATGCTTGCAACTGATAACCCATTTCTCTATCACCCCGGTGTATTTTCTATAAGAACATGCTCAGCAGTGTCACCAACACATCCACAAGAGAGTGGGGGTGTTCTTTGGAGATTCTGGGTTTGGCAGGTGAAGAACGGATCTCAGCCTCCCTCAGGGTTGCTGCACTTGCAGGTGTACATCAGAGCACAAGACGCGTGCTTATGATACCAGCACTCCTCCTTTCCTCTTATTCACAGTGTAAGAAGGGCTAAGTGTCCTGCGAACATCACCAGACATAAATAAAGCATGTCTTCTTGGTTTTGTCTTCTAATCCTTTCATTTCCCTCTTATTGCTTTGTCTTCTCCGGGTAAAAATACCATCTAAAGAGCATCATCAACCCGCCTCAAGGACTTGCACACAGCTCTTTATCTCCTGCACCACAGACTGTCTTCTCCACCTGATTATAAATGGAATCGCTCCGCCTTCTGGCCTCCAGAACTCAAGAGGTGGGAGAAGATGGTCAAGACTCTCAGAAGCCTACAGTAAAAGATAAAGAAAATTCTCCCTGCCTTATTCTTGTTAACAGGGTCTCCTGAGGTCCTCTGGATGAACAATGAACTTGTGACTCCGGCCTCGGCCTCCTCAGTGCTAGGATTCTAGGTTTGCTCCTCTATAGCCAGATCCAGCCTGACTCTTCATAACCCACACGTGAGCCCTTGGTGACAAGACTGTCCAGAGCAGAGCTGAAGTCGGCTGTCCAACAACCCTTATCTTTTGACTAAAGACAAAAGATACAACAGTCCCAACTGTTCCACTCTCTCCCTTTCTCCACCTGAGGATAGTAGCTGTTGATAAAAAGAGGGAGGCAAGTTAACCAACAGGGCCTCCTTTTTTTAAGGTGCCTGACACTTCTGCATGAACTTTTCACCCCCAACCTGCAATACTAAGTAGAGAAATTAAAGAGGAGCAGCCCCAGTTCATGGGAAGGAGGGAAGGAGGGAGGGAGGGAGGGAGGGAATGAAGGACTTGTGAAAGCAGAGCATACACACACAGAAATCTGCCACTGATGTGGAGTCTCAAGGGGCTCTTCTGCCTGCTACAGGCTGCCCTTCAAGGAACCCTTGGAAGGAAACCCAATGGGCTTTTTTATTAGAAATCATCCTTTCTATAAAGTTGAAAGGGTAAGTTAGAACCTTTGTTCCCTGGAAAAGCAGATGCAAAAAGAGACATTGTTTCCTACCAACTTACCCCCTCCCCAGCCCCTTCTAGTTTCCTAATCGGGCAGAAGGGCCCGAATTAGGAATTAAATAGCCAATGACAATGTTATGGGACCTGGCAGATGAAGTGTTACTTTCCAAAACACCTAGTAATAATATGGGCAAACAATCAGAGCAGAACCTCTAGACTTGTAGAGAGAGGAACATGGACACAAAGACAGAGACACAGGGACAGCCAGCCGGAGAAGATGATGGCGGGTGGTGAGACACATGGTGGATGGGCAGAGCAGCCACTACAGTGAGGCCTAATAAAGTTCTTCCCACTGATCCTCCACTGTTCTGCACTCCATCCTTCCAACGCTTGGGGTGAGAACCTGAGGACACCGAAGCAGTACCAGCCATGGTGATACTGCCCTGGCAGGCGTTCTGTGCCCTGCCTGGTAACCCTAGTGGTCTCCGCCTACTTCTGGGCCTACAGCTCTGTGCCGGCTCCACCCACCAAGAGCAGGAGCAGAAAATTCTATATCAAAGCCAGGGAAAGTCAAAAAGAGCCTAGGTTGTCCCAAGAGGAAGAAGTCCACTAGCTTTAGCAGTGACTCCTTCAATGGTCTCTCTGATCTTCATCTGCAGTTACTGATATAACGGACATTGAGCTGCAATGACTGACAGAAGACAAAAAAAAAACAGATCTGCTTTCAAAAGGAGGTGAGGTCCCCAGAAGGCTGCTTGATTTGCCAGTACAGTACACAGATGGGAATGAACAAGCAACACTAGGCTTACTCATCACAAGGAGAAAGGTTGGATGGAGAGGCTGGACCCTGAATTAGGGTCCAGGCCCCTCTGCCCTTCACCGGCCAAGGGGAGCTTGCCCTGTCCACCATCAGTGGACAGCTGCACACTGGCCTTTCCCAAAGAACTTGAGCTCACGCCTGCGGGCAGGTGCTATGGATCTGCCCTGCCCTCCCAGGAGTGCAGTGTAGGTCCTTGTGCCTTTCCTGGGCCCTCGCTGGCTGCGTGCTGGAGGAGAGCAGAAACACGGGCATCCGTGGTGGATTTACTTTTGAAAACTCTCGTGGAAATGGCTCTTCCCCAAAGCACACCCTCTCGATGAACTTTCCCAGCTAACGCCACTCCACCGAGTCTGGCTATCAGAATAATCTACTCTGCAAAGCCCTGTGGTTGGGTTTGCGCTCTGGGTACCTGGAGTAGTGAATGGACGGCCTCCCACCGCGCTCTGGGCCACGTGTCAGGTCTTCGGGTACGGAGGGCCTGTGGGGGCCTGTGGGGGCCTGTGGGGGCCTCGGAGGACCGAGCCCAGCTCCTGTTTCCTCGGCTTTTACTAACTTTAGTTTTTCTTCGTCCACAATTGCCTACTTTTTAATTTTCAACCCGTTGTTTTACACACTGTTTTATACGCTGTCTGAACTCCATTCCTCCAAAAGCCAACACTTGTTTTAGGATGGCAGCGATACGGAGGAGGCCACGTCGTCTTGGGAAGCGGGGTGGTACGCCCCTCAGACCCGGCTCTCCCTGCCGAATGGGGCTGAGGGTCCGCAGAAGGCCTCCAGATTGCTGGTGGGGGGCCATGGATAAACTGCCAGGGCTCAAGCTGGAGGCTGGGGCTGGAGGCTCGGCTGTGGAGATGACCGCTGACCCGCGGCGCTGACCCGCCCCCCCCGCCGAGCTGTCCGGGACCCGAGGCCCCCCCTCTCTGTCTGCGACCCCCGGGGACCCCGCGCTCCGTCCGTGCCCCCCGGGGACCCCGCGATCTGTCCGGGCCTCGCGTGTCCAAACCCCCGGGACCCCGCGCTCCGTCCGCGCCTCCAGGGGGTCACGGCCCGGGACCCCGCGCTGCGTCCGCGCCTCCTCCCTCCTGCGCTTGGTCTGCGCCCCCCCGGGACCCCGCGCTCCGTCCGCGCCTCCTCCCCCTCCCCCGCGCTTGGTCTGCGCCCCCCCGGGACCCCGCGCTGCGTCCGCGCCTCCTCCCCCCCCCCGCGCTTCGTCTGCGCCCCCCCGGGGACCCTGCGCTCCGTCCGCGCCTCCTCCCTCCTGCGCTTGGTCTGCGCCCCCCCGGGACCCCGCGCTCCGTCCGCGCCTCCTCCCTCCTGCGCTCGGTCCGCGCCCCCCCCCCCCGGGACCCCGCGCTCAGTCCGCGCCCCGTGTCCGCGGCAGGGCCCCAGCGGCTGCGCTGCCGCTCACCGCCCGCCCCCGGCTCCTCCCCGGCGCTCCCGGCGCCCGGCCCCGTCCACCTGCGCCCCGCCGGCCTGGAGCGCCCGCCCCGCCACCACGCCTCCGCGCCGGCCGCAGGGCGAGGGCTGGGCGGCGGCCCCGGCGTCGACCCGGCCCGGGAGGAGGCAGCTGGCGGGGCAGAAGCTCAATAACGGGGTCTCTGGAGAGCCGGGGCGCGGGCAGGTGGCCGAGGAGCGGGCGAGGCTTCGGGGCGCGCGGGGGAAGCGGACACCGGCCGGAGCAGCTGGACCTGGGGGGGGAGCGAGGGCAGGGGGGGGCTGGGCGGGGGGGCAGGAAAGGAGGAAGGGGGACCGGCCGAGGAGGAGGGGCGGGACAGGGAGGAGGGAGGGGCTCGAGGGACCGGAAGAGAGGGTGGTGGGAGAGAAGGGGTGAGGAGGAGGGGCGAGACGGGAGAAGCGGCGGGGGACGGGGCTGGGAGAGCCTGGAAGGGGCGTGGCTGAGGGCCCGGCAGGGCTGAGAGGGGCGGGGCGGGGATGGGAGGGTCTGGAAGGGGCGGGGTTGAGGCAGGGCGGGGCTGGGAGGAGCTGGAAGGGTGGGGATGGGGCGGGGCTTGGAGGGGCCGGGCGGGGCTAGAGGTGCATCTGGGAGGGGCTTTGCGGAGGGGCGGGGCTTGGGCAGGGAGGCGGGGCCACGCCCCCTGCCAGTCCTTACCCAGCACGCCTTGGCGAGGAAATGCAAAGGCCAAGTGATCCGTGGATGTCCCCGCGTGTTCAGGCATTGGCTGAACACCTCAACCTGGTCCATAAACCACTAGGCAGCCCTCGCTGGCGATCCCCGGCTGGGTGACATGCATTAGTCCCTAGGAGAAATGCGTGAGCTTTGAGCTGCCAAAAGTAATTTTCACAGAAGGCTGGTAAGGATGGGGTGGGTCACAGGTCTTTCAGGTCACCCTGGGAGAGGGTGTCCTAGGGACAGCGGGAGAGGACACACGAATGGCATCCTGAAGATGTGCAAAACGGATCTGCTGGTCAGGGACAGCCACCTACAGATCCAGCTCTCTTCTAGACCTCATCCACTTCTCTTTGGAAATCGTTTACTGGGGTAGCTGCAAATCACACTTACGCACTACTATTCTAACTTGAGGAGGGAGAGGCTGGCAGGGGCCTGCACCTGCCCCAGAGTGAAATAAGCGGTCAGTGTGGGAACAGCCCTGTACTTTGGTGCCCATTCCATGGTGCGTCAAGGGACCCAGAGACACCAGGAAGCACATTCGACCTCTCAGAAGGACCTGGATAAAGATGTAACTCACACATGCTCTGTGGGGGGGCGTTTGTGTGTTTCTGCACAACTGGGTCTGAATTGTCTCACTACCCATTTGAAAACACACAAACGTGCATGCTGTTCATATACTTTAAGACTTTTATCTTTTTAATGGCTGAGCACATAGTAGTAATTCCTTGAATTTTCCATACCAGATTAGATTTTATGACACTGTCACAAGCAGTTATCACATTGCTCTTCTAGCAAATCTGGAGAAGGATTAGGACTTTCTCACTCCCACTCTCCAGATCTGGAACAAATCGAAAAGCCATGACAGGACCTTCCCAAAGCCAACCACAGAAAAGGCAATGCCAACCAGACTAAGGTTTTGTCATTTCTTCCTGATATTTGAATGTGGGCTATGAGAAAGATGGTGAAACAAAGGCAGCTGGGCTAGATTGCTCCACACCAAGGAGGAAAGGAGAGGAAGATTGTCACCTGGCCTGCCAGAATGAGTGTGTACCATTGTACGGCCATCAAGATTCTGAAAAGAGCATTCCTATCTAAAATATCTGAATGAGATGGGTCCATTAGCACATAACTGCAATCTCCACACACAGGAGGGGGAGATATGAGAATCTTGAGCTCCACACCAGTCATAGGTATGCAACAAGACCTTGCCTCAAGAAAAAAAAAAAAAAGATTTTCATAGTGTTGTTTTCCTAACAACTCCTGTTTAACACATCCTAGGTATTCCTGTGCCCCCTGAAATGGAATCATGAGTTCTGTGAAGGCAGAAATCCTAACCGGTGACCATCACGTGACAGCTGCGGGCTGATTGTACATTGAATAGAAGTATGAGCCATTTTCTTCACTAATACACAGAACATAAAGGCTGGAACCCAACAGATGGTCAATAAGCTCTTATTGCCCAAATAATATAAGTGGTCGATTAGGAGATACTGATATTCTCTAACCGAAAATACTGAGCCACAGTGTCTTAAAGTTGCACACTTACAATATATTACACAGTAATTGTCTTTCTGATTAATTACTTGGTAACATGCTTTCTGTAGTCAAAATCATCTGGAGTCTTAAATTCAATTAAAATGACATTAGCCAGGAAAGTGCCCTTTCCACTAGAACGGCTCTTGGTGGGATTATAGCAATGGACTAGCCCTCCAAGTCTTAAGCTAAACTGTAATCTCTCCCATTTCCATAATCCCAGCACTCCAGAGAGGAGGCAGGAGGATCATGAGCTTGAGGCCAGTGTGGGCTGTGTAGTGAAAGTCTGTCTCAAACACACAAAGCAACAACGAATCAGAGTTGTAATTTCATCCTGGTAGCATAACTACAAGTTGCATGTGTCGGGCCTCCACCAGCAAACCCAAGGCCAGCTGTGAGCATCTGGCCTCCAGCCCAGTGCAGTTCTAGCACTGGCACAAGTTTGTAGACAGAAATAAGTAATAAATCAGACTGCCTCCTTGAAACCCTAGAACCAGGCTATTTCCACAGAACTGGCTCTCGGCTTACATCTATGAGCAGAGAAGAGAAATTTGCTTTTTTATGAGACTGGAGTACTATGTTTTCCCTCACATAGTTTTGTTGAAAGTGGAGATTCCCACACACTGAAAGAAAAATTGACAAAAATGAGGCACTCCGACATTCACTCTCTTAATTGATGATCTTCTCTGTTGGCAGCTCCTCTTCTCACTGAAATCACAGAACCTCACAAAGAGCACAAGCAGGGTGCAGAGAAAACGGAACCAGTGTGCTTTGCACCAAAGTTCCTTCCCACTGCTGTCCCTTCGATGACTCGGGACCCACAGACTCATAGACAAGGCTACTGAATCTCATTGTATTTGATTCTACATTGGAAATTAATCCATATCCCTAACCTATGGGGAAATAGTTTTATGCGAAGGTATTAGGGATGATTTTAAGTATTTTCTTTCCTTACTTCCTACATCTTTTCAGGAATGTGCAAAAACTTCTTGCATAATAAACACAAATACATCTAGAAGAAATGGACAAAATACTTTATTAGGTTCTACCTCAATTACCAAAATATCATGGGTTTTGTTGAATAAAAATATGCTACAACCACACAGGAGTTCATGAATAATTTCTGTCAAAATTCTGAATCTCTCAATAACTGTAGACACAGGTTGGAAGTACTAAGCCTTTCCTCTGTCTAGGAAACCAAACTTCAAACAGATTGCATGCCTTCTTCATAAGTGAAAATTATAAGCCACCAACTTGGAAGTTTAGATAAATCCTTGTCTTCTAAATACCCTCTAGTACACCTTCCATTTTGGAGCCCCGCACCTAGGAGAATGCACCAGTAATTTGATCGACATCACACCCAGCAAAGCAGCGTCCATACTTCATCTATCCTACCAGTTACTAGATGTTGTAATTGTAATAGTTCATTACAACTAGATGTAATGAAAGCATGTGCGCCACTTCATTCATAAACACAAGTGGTCTTCTGATCTAAAGCTGTGTGATTCTTGTGCTTGCATTTCTGGAAACTATGGCCACATTTAAGGCTAGATCTAAGTCAGTAGAGGAGCCACTAATATCCATCTTGCACACTCTGTTCTTTAACTTTTCCCCGAGAGGGGTCTCAAGCCACTTTTGTAGGGGACATAATCCCATTCTATAGAGTTGCCATAATTAGCATCACCACAATAAATAGGCTTCCGCTGAGGTAGTTGGGCAAGCAAATACATGGTCAGGAAATACTATAAATGCCTTTCCCTTTATACCTCAGATCCTATTCTTCACAGTTAGATTCAAAAATAGACACGCCAACATTTCCTTGTGCAATCATTTACTCACCCAGAATGCTATTAAATATCTCATTGCCCTCCGCTTGGCGAGGTTAAACAGAGGCATACCACATGATATCAAGGACAGCAGAACTAAATCCTAAGGAAAGAGTATCAAAAGCGCATGGACAAGCTAGATGGTTTTCCCAAAGATAGGCTGAGAGAACTGAGGGGGGAGAGACATACCTACTGTTTTGGAACAAATGTCCTAATTTTGAGATGAAATGAGGGTGCTTGCCTCCCGAAGGGGAGCGCTGGCGTTCTGCATTGTCTCAAAGGTCTGGATGAGTCCACACAGGCTGCCTGACAGGCGGGAGGGGGCACTGGCTCCCAACTTCATCCTCAGACCTAGTAACCAGTGGCCCAGGATCCAGTCCCCCACCACACAGCAGGGCACGTGCTCAGAGCTGTCTTCAAACTGGTCATTTTCAGATCAGGGAACGCCCTTAGATTTTATAATTACCTGTTTAAACACAGGAATTTCTGTACATTTTTGGTGTTCTTTGGGTTTTCAAAAATCATGTTTCACAAGGAAAAATCTAAAACACTTGGAAAACCCTAGGAGAAATTAGGGATGGTGGTTAGAAAATATATATAGATTGTCTGTCTGTCTGTCTGTCTGTCTATCTATCTATCTATCTATCTATCTATCTATCTATCGCTACCTGCCTACCTAGCTGCATATATAAATATGTATATAGACATATGTATACACATACCCACATGTGTGTATGCTTCCCTCTTCTTTCTTCCTTTCATTCTACCTTCCTTCTTCTCTTCCTTCTTTCCTTCCTTCCTCTCTTCCTTCCTTTCTTCTTTCTTTCCTTTCTTTCTTTTGGTGTTAGCACTAGGGCTTGAACTCAGGGCTTGTGTGCTGTCCCTTAGCTTTCTCCCTCAAGGCTGGCATTCAGCCAGTTGAGCCACAGCTCCACCTCTGGCTTTTAGGTTGCTACATGGAGATAAGAGGCTCACAGACTTTCCTGCCAGGCATGGCTTCAAATCCCAGCTCTCAGATCTCAGCTTCTTGAGAAGCTGGGATTTCAGGGTTAGCCACTGGTGCCTGGAGGAAAACACACTCTTGATGGCATATAAACATATTTTGTGAAATAGTAACAGTTTTCAACACTAACCCCTGTGGACACAAGTCAGAGGAAAAACAAACAAACAAAAAACCCTGAAAAAATGATTAACATATTAACAAGATACCAAAACTTCATCCCTAAGTTCCAGGTAAAGTTGAGGGCAGGTAAGTTAGAAAGGACGAAGAATTGTGAAGTCCTGGGCAGTGATGGTCATCCACGAGGCCACAAGGAATAGACGGGCTCATGAGCCAAGGATAGGAGATGATGTTGCCCTTTCCTCTTTCATTTTTCTCCTTCCTTCAAAGTGACACTGAAGCCAGGCACAATGGCTCACGCCTGTCATCCTAGCTAGTCAGGAGGCTGAGATCTGAGGATCCCAGTTCAAAGCCAGCCTAGGCAAGAAAGTCTGTGTGACTATTTATCTCCAATAAACAGCAGCAGAGGTGGTGCCACTGTGGCTCAAGTGGTAGAGAGAGTGTCCAGGCCCTGAGTTCAAGTCCCAGAACCAGCAAAAAAAAAAAAAAAAGTGACATTGACCTCCGGGTTTTCTTCCCTTCTTTCTTTATAGAGGGACGCAGGTTGAGCTCCCTCATGGGCAGGTGAGGATGAGAAAACAAGACCCTCCTTGAAGGAAGCCCCAGTCAAGCTGCCTGAGGCTGGAGCTGGGGGCGACGGTGCTGTGGACGGACACTCGCTATCAGCGCTTCCTGCCTCCCAACGGCTAGAGGATCCTCGCTGTATGGCAGTGTCTCAGCACTGCAGTAGTCCTCACACATAGCTGCAGGGCCTGCCCATGCAGCCCAGGCAGGGACTTGCTGTGTGGGACTTCTTGTGTGTCTGTGCTCCAGGCCTTCAGGAGGCCAGCGGCCTGGTCCCTGGGAAAGACTGGAGTGATGATGTGAAAAACGCTAGGATGAAGTTTGCAGTCAGTGCTGTGCTGTGGGGAGGGATGTGCCAGGGCTGGAAGTCGGCCCAAAGCAGGGGGGCTGGCCAGAAACCATCATTTATACCGGCCGTGGCTCTGCCTCTGGCCCAACATTGCCTCTAAGTCCCAACTCACAGTGAAACATCTAAATAAAATGTGAGTGTGTCTCAGGTACAATACGTCCTTAGGCAAACCTTATCTCCAGCAGTGAAACTGTGCAGCTAGACTGCTTACCTATCTCCAAAATGCACTTGTGGGATATACATGGAACTCATATTCCCATTCTCAAGGGAAGAATTCACAAAGAAAAGCACAAATGAATCTCAGGCCAACCTGAAACCTAGCCAGGAAAATCCCACTGGCTCCTGAGCTTTGAGCATCTCCACTTTGGTGTGGTCTCCATCCTGGTGGGTTGGGGGGGGGGCGGGGGGGTCTCCCTCCTCATACCTCTCTTCACCAGCCCACAGACACCCTACCTCGAGCCACTGCTGGCCAACACCACACCGTAGGGTCCCAGCTTGTCCAAGGGTGGTGGGAAATCATCCTGGTGCAACCAATATCTTCCCTCCCCTGGAGGAGAGTGGTAGATTGGTTCTAGCTAGAGATGCAGGAGTCAGTGGGCATGGCCAACAGGCCTCAAGTTTAGGAGGCTCCTGGGAGCCAGAGGTTCTGGGAGGAAGGTGTTGGAACAGAGCTACCTGGAAGGATCCATCCAGAAACATGATGTCACACTCAAGGGGCCATGGGCCTCTGCACTTGGAAACGGCTGCTGAGTAAGACCCC
This sequence comes from Dipodomys merriami, assembly GCF_024711535.1. NCBI lineage: Eukaryota > Metazoa > Chordata > Mammalia > Rodentia > Heteromyidae > Dipodomys > Dipodomys merriami. The sequence goes on along the minus strand of NW_027206612.1, from coordinate 1,830,242 downwards.
ATGGGCGGCCCCCACACTGGAGAGAGGAAATTTAGTGGTGGTCTCACGCCAGTCATGCTCACAGTCATCCAACAGCTAGACCCCGAGGCCTGGGGTGCACAGCATGGACAGTATTGTTCAGCCTCAGCTCTAAGGAAGACACCTACTCTTTCCTCTTCTGTGAACACGCTGGCCCAGCAACGAGGCAGTCCTGGATATGAGGAGGGTCCAAGAGTAAAACCTCCATCCCGGATCCAATCCAAGAGCAGAACCTGCACCCCGGATCTAGTCCTGGGTATAACCTGTGCCCTGGATCCAGTCCTGGGTAGAACCTGCACCCCGGATCCAGTCCTGGGTAGAACCTCTCTTTCAGGGCCCAGGGGCCCCCAGCCCCAGCAGAATCTAAGCCTCGAGTTCAGAGCTGCCTTTGACTAGAAGCAGATAAAAACCAGGAAAGGCATCCAATAGAGTTGCAATGAGTGGCCAAATCATAAAATACACTCAATCTATTGATTTAAGAGAAGAAGGCCAAACATGCTGGCTAGGAGTCTTACAATGATATTTTTAGTCATATAAAATGTGAAGACAGAAATGAACTTAGGCCAGGTGCTGGTGGCTCACACCTGTAATCCTAGCTACTCAGGAGGCTGAGATCTGAGGATTGCAGTTCAAAGCCAGCCCTGGGCAGGAAAGTCCATGAGACTCTTATCTCCAATAAACCACCAGAAAACCAGAAATGGCGTTGTGGCTCAAGTGTTAGAGCACTTGCCTTGAGCTGAAGAGCTGAGGGACAGCGCTCAGGCCCAGAGTTCAAGCTCCATACCAACCAAAAAACAAAGAACTTAGAGACCACATGATATGTAATGTTCAGTTAGAGATGAGAGGACCCAGGCTCCAGGGTGATTCAGGCCAGGACAGAGCAGGAGGGATGGCCACCCTGGCTGGCTCCACCTCTCCCTTCTCACTCTTCACAGCTGCATCCTAAAATGCGGTCCACTGTTCCCTCCCCTCCCCCAGGAAGGGCCTCTGCCTTCTTACACAGCAAGTAATGATGATAACAGACAGGCAAGGTGAGCACACCACCAGCCAAGGAGACATGGAAAGTCCATTTGCCTTCACACAGCACGCCTCCTTCCTGCTACGATTCCTTAGAACTTACAGCATCACTTGAGCCTCCCACAGCTCTGCCAGCACTATCAGGATAAGACAGAAATGTCACTGTTTTACACTACCAACAGATGCAAAAAAAAATGTAGACAGCCTGGACAAATGATGATGAGAAATGGGGGAGAGAGCATGAGGGGACCCTGGAGCTCAGTGAACAAAGGAAAGACCTATCTGGTTACATGGCCCGTAGGGGACGACGGGGTGTCACATCTACCAAAATCCCAGGGTTGAGTGGACAAATGCATTGTAGGACTTGACAGAGAGACAGATAAGAGACAGAAAGAGAGGGAGAAGAAGGGATAGGGAAGGAGGCAGAGAGACAGGGAAGGAGGGAGTGAAACAGAGAAGGAGAGAGGGAGAAAGAGAGAGAGAGAGAGAGAGGATGCTGAGATGACTCATGGCCTACCTATCCTTGGATGCCTCTTTCCTTAGCTGGTCTAAGAGACCCAGGAAGCTGCCGGGTGTGCCCTAACAGTAGTTAGGACACTCAGGAGAATGTCACTGTCCTTGCTGGGTCCTCACTATCCACAATGACACTTTCATAGCCAGGGACACAGACGCTTCCCCCAGCTGAGGAGTGATTTCAGCAAGCACACGGAGAGGAGCTACGCTTGCAGAGAGAGGTCAGCCATCCTTTGCCTCCGCACTCCATAAACACATGTGCACATGCTCACACTCACACATTCAAACCCCTCTTCTTCCCTGTGTAAGGCAGAAGGAAACGAACCCTGCAAGAATACAAAGGCTTCCTCGGCCCCAGGAGTCTGTGCTGGGGCCCCGTCCCTTCCCTCACAGTTCCTGGGCAGAGCTGTGCTCCAAGTGTTTGTCTAGCTGCTGTCTCTCTTTTGTTCTGATGGTGAAGGATTAGCATAATGCAGAGCCCTCTCCCCACCCCCACCGCACAGCCAGGCCCTCCTCTCCCCCCCCTCCCCATGAGGTCTCCTGGGCCTTCAGAGAACTCCATCCTGGAAGAAGTCCACCCTGTATGACACTGCTACATAACCAACTCAAGAGATTTTAGGAAACAATTATTTAACTTTATAAATAGAACTCCTGAACTATTCACTCAAATGCCTTTTTCCATTGCAGGTTCTCACACTTAAAAGTAATGGATCGCTTCCTTTTTAATGAATATAAGACTGTGTGATTGTTAGGGCAGAGGCTCACTAGATAGACCAGATTGTCCCTGAATTGGAGATCCTGCCTCCACCTCAGAACACTAGAATTAAAAGTGTGCACCACCACACCCCACAAAAAAGATGAAAAAATACCTGTAAATAGTATCAAGTTCTAGGGTTTGATTAATAGGAATTATGCAGTCATGTACAACAATCTAGCTTAGAGACTGCACACGTTTCTGGATAGTTAGCTTCGGCTTTACGTGTGTATCCTACACACATGTGTTCATGTGAATGCAGGCTGGGTTATGATGTAAACATGTATGTCAAATGTCAGACCATGTTCAAGCTAAGTTTGAAAGCCACTGTCCAGCATTACCCCGCGACTCTTGTGTTTTCCTCAGTATCAGGAGAGATAAACTGGAGAAAAACCATGCATGCCTTACTTACCAGGCAAAGACCTGAGGATTTGGATAAGACGAAGAGCTTCGTGGAGCAGGGAGTGGGAGAGGTCTAAATCACATGTCTGGATAAATACTCTGCTCCCTGTGTTTAGTGTCTGTTACTGTAAATATCCCGAGTGGGGGACCATAGGAAGGGAACATGGGAGTGATGGATGAGTGAGAGTTGGCTGAGCGTTCTGGTGTGAGAACACATATGAAAATGCCTTCTTGATAAGTACTCACCACTGTCACTGCAAGCAATGAACTCCTCTGCACTAGAGGAAAGGTGACCGACCTACCCAAAGTGGAAGAAACTTGTTAGCATCTTAGAACAGCACTGTCCTAAGCACTTGATATGTTTTTTAATAATCACAATAATTTTAGGAGGTAAGTTAGTGTGTTATTTTAGAAAGAAAACTAGGGCAGAGAAAAGATCCAATCATATAGCCAGCCAGGAGGCTGAGATCTGGAGGACCGGTGGGAGGGAGGGGTCAAATTGAAGCCAGCCTCCATCTCCAATAAACCGACAAAAGGCTGGGCTGGAAATGTGGCTCAACTAGAGAGCCAGACAGCAAAGAGAGGGAAAAGCTGAGGCAGAGTCTATGGCTTGAGTTCAAACCCCAGCACCCACACAACAAGAGCAATAAATAATATTAATAACTTGCTCAAAGGACATTCCAGAGAATGAGACAATAAGCCATGAACTTGGGGGAATCTACCAAAATTGTGTCTCATAAAGAACTGTTATCTAACACATACAAGAAACTGTTAAAACTCAACAGTAGGAACAATTTAATTCAATAAATGGGCCAAAGACTTTAACAGAGCTATGGCTAGTGAGGGTTTGGTGATGGCAACAAAGCATGTGACAAGATACATTCCATTTCATCTTAATTTGGAAAATGGAAATTCAAGCAACAATGCAATACCATTCCACATGTATCAGACTTGCCAAAATCTCAAGCTCTGACGCTAACAGCAGCCAGACACAGAACAGTGGGGACTTCCGGCCACCAGTGGGAAATGTCACCTCTCACAGTGGCTGTGGAAGACCACCTGGAAGACATTTACAGGACCTCAACCAAGTCTACCGTGTGGGACAGCTGTCCTTGGTTTTCACTCACACTCTCTCATGGAACCCTCTCGTCCACGATGAAACTCCACATGGACATGTGCCACAGGTTTACTCTTACTTGTGAAAATGCGAACACAAGTGCTAGATCCAGACAGTGGGATATTATTGAGCACGGAAAATGAGTGAGGGCCTAAAAATGTGTGGAAACATGGTGGGGGGAACCTTAAGTGCAGATTGCTAAAGGAAATGAGCCAATGTGAACAGGCTACATGCTGTGTGGTGTAATATTGAACATTCTAGGAAGGCCCAGTAGAAAAATCAGCAGCTGTCAGTGGCTGAGAACGGCGGTCAGACAGAGCACAGAGGAGATCCAGGGCAGGGCAATACCCCAGCCAATGCTGATGAGATGATCACAGTGATAAAATGATACACACTATAGGTACACCACCAACTGCAAACCCTACCATGAACCTCCGACATCTGTGACAGGACGGTATGGTGGGACGGCCTATATCAGCCAGCACACACCGCAGGCCTGGGAACTGCGGGCCTGCAATCTCTTACCTTCCCTCACGTCTACTCTGAACTTAAAACTCAGCAAGAAAACAGTCTAGTAGATCACATCTATCTATATACTACATAATACAAATACATAACTCGTATTGAGTAATGAAAAACAAAACAGCAGCTGGTGAATTCTTCCGTCATTAGTAACTAAACAATCTGCCATGGGATCTGCACCAAAAATAAATAAATAAGTAAGTAAAAGACATTGGGACCGGAATTTCTGATCCATGGAAGCATGGCCTGAGCCTTGCACTCGGTTCCAATGCTTGGCAAGTGCCTTTCCTGGTCCTGTGGAACCCTGTTAGCGCAGGACAGAAATGGCTGCGCAGGAAGAGAGACTCCCTTGGGACCACTGGGTGTCTGCTTTCTACACCTGCAGCATGTGGACTGCCACAACGCACCAGTGCTATAAAACAGATCATGCATCAAATGAGTTTCAAAGTCCAGACCCACGCTCTCCTATATACCCTCCCTGCCCTAATGGATACAGATCTCTAGTGAAGCGACTCACACAAGACATTTTCCTGTTGGGAGTCTGTTTTGATGAAATGAACAGGGCTACATCCTTCATCAGGTAGGTAGGTCTGTGTGTGTGCGCACACGTGTGTATGAATATATGCATGCATGTTGTACAGGAATGACTGTTAGCATCAAATGCAAAGAGGGAGCTATAGACCGGAGAAATGATGCAAACGTCCCAATACATGTTTAAGAGTTGTGCAGGTCCTACAACCTTGGTGGGCTCTGGGACAAAACAGCTAACCTTAGTGTTTTCTTGGGGGCATGTGGTGAAGAGGCCAGCACGCCCTTCCCATGTGTATTTTATGTAGACATGTGTTCTGGTAAGATCCGCCAAGAAAAACTGTGGGGTGGGTTCCTGCTGCAAAATATGAATTAGACATTGTCTAATGTCAGAAGAACTGGTGTGTGTGTGTGTGCACATGCGTGTGTATGTATGAGAGACAAGCAGTGTCTCTGTCTCAAAGACACACACACAAAGACAATGAGAGAGTGAGAATAGGAGAGACATTTAATGGGGACAGCTCATGGACACAAGATACTCATGTTCAATCTGGATGTGGAGATGTTCAGAGGTAGCTGAATGTAGTCGGGTAGGGGAGCTCACATGAGGAGAAAAGCTTTAAAAGAAGATAAAGAGTGTGGAGTGCTTGGCTTTATTTCAGAGATGGAAAAGGCAGGTAGCTGGAGATTGTAGTACCTCTAAACACGGTACTCAGTTAAATGAGCCAAGTATTTACCAGTGATTAGTTTAGAACATTATCTGCATTGTAAACATTTCTTCTCCAAAGGAAAATGACCGTTTGTATTTATTCTTCACCCTTTCACAATTTGGGAGGGGCTGATAGCTATCTTATTTTCTTATGGAATAATCCTGGCCAGGGAAGGCTTCTATGAAGGTGCACTGACACACTTAAAGGTGAGCATGAATATCATCACTGGTGCTTCTGATCCAAATGACCTTTAAGGCCAAATAATGACATATTTCAGTAAGGCTAACTCTACAGGGAGAGCTGCCTGTCCTTGGTAAGTCCATAGGTGCACGTTCATGCATGCGCGCGCGTGTGCGCGCACACACACACACACACACACACACACACACACACACACACACACACACACAGAATTTAAGACTGGCTTTAAAAAAGTTGGCTGATGGCCTGGGCCTGATTTAGATAATGATTTCAAAACCAGTAGTGCATTTCCATTTTACTACCGAGACATTCAAGGGATCCATTATGAAAGCCACAGTTTCCATTTATTAGCTTAAAATTCCTTTGAATTCTTGGTTTTTGCCAATGTTGTGAACATATATATGTGCATATATACATATGAAATAAATAGTTTCTGTATACAACTTGCCTAGGCTCAAACATTTTCCTGTTTTAACTTATATTTTTAATGTGATCTTATTTAAAATTTTATTTTTTCCTTTTGGGGAACAACCAAACACTCCACCTAATTCACTTCAGTTCATTTAATTTCCATCTTCCCTAGTCCCAAGTCCTTGCAGAGTACATAGAATAGTGAAATTGTGGGGTGGATCCCAAGAAAGGAGTCCAGTTAGCCAGTTAACCCATCCCGACAGCACCCGGAGTGGCCCGAGGCTCGGGTGGAGGTGCCAGGGCCCAGGACCCAGGCACCTGAAGCCAGATTCCCCACCAAGTCCCCCATCCTGTCCTCAGCCCCGGACTCACAGCAGAAAACAGCCTCCTTCCGCTTGCCTTTCTTGTCTCCCGCAAATGCCCTGTCTTTTCTTTGAACAGAAATGACGCCTCTGACTTGAGAGACTAGAGGTTCACCTTAGGCTTCCTCCCAGAAGAAAGCAGCTCTTGGAACACACACGCACCCGGCTGCCCTCCCTCCCTCACCGCCCTCCTTCCGAACCTACTGGTGGTTTCACGCAGCGTGGAGGGGATCTGCAAAGATCACCCGTGTCTTTCCTGTTAGGGTCTCAAATGGTGCATGCCTTCGATGCTTGACATGAACGGAACAAAGCTGACCCTAAGGCCCAGGGCTCCCAAGCTCCATCTCGGGTGTTGGGGTTGGGGAGCAGGGGGAGGAGGGGCACTCGGCTGGCGCCAGCCCGCCCTCTCCGGTGGGGCAACCGGGCGCTGGGAAAAGCCCGAGGTAAGAGGAAAACAAGCCCGGGCGCCCGGTTCCAGGGGCGGGAAGATGGAGCCTCACGTCCACCGCCTGCCAGGCTTCTGGTCACCCAGAAATTCACCACTGTGAAATGTCTCCCTCTCTTTCTCACGGCCTTAGAAAATTAAAATTTAAAAAATCACTAGCGAACCAATCAAACGGCAGCAGTGTGAAGATTTAGGCTGACTCCGGTAGCACAGGTACAGCGGGCGGCATTTTATTTTCTCTAAGATGGAAACAGGAGGCACTCATTAATTCCAGAGACCAAATGGTCTCAGCGAACATGTTGCCATTGACGTTACTGAAGTCCTCCAGAAGAGGGGGGAGGGGAGGGGAGAGAGAGGAGGGATGGAGGGGGGGGGCTGGGTAGTTAAGTGCTGGCCAGGAAGACTCGGGAAGGACCCCGCGGGTTTTGCTGGTCGCAGGACTTCCCTGAGAAGCTGGGGTGGGGGGTGGGGGACAGATCCTCAGAACCACTCTGAAGTCGCCAGCCCCGAGCTGTGCGGCCGGGGAAGACGGCGAGGCCCGAGGCGTCCCGAAGGACGCGGTGGCCGTGGCGTTCTCCTCCCCCGCGCAGGACGGCCCCGCAGGGCTGGAGGGACCGGGAATGCTCCAGGAAAAGCGGGCTTCTGAGCTCCGAGGTGGTGGACGGGCCCGGGGCTGCTGGACCGGCGCAGCCTGCCCGCCGCGGGGCCGTGCGCGCCGGGAGACCGTGCCCACCGGGGAGCCGTGCCCGCCGGGGTTCCGTGCGCACCGAGGGTCCGTGCGTGCCTGGAGGCCGTGCGGGCTGCGGAGCGGTGCCCGCCGCCCCCCCTCCACCTTTCCACGCGGACCGGAAATGTTCTGGCTTGAAAGCCCAGCGCACCTTCTTCTAGCCTTGGCTTCCGTCGCTCAGCTAAGAGAGCCAGCGAGCCACTGGGGGCTCCCTGGCGACCTCTCGATTTCAGGACCGGGCTGCCGGGAGAGCGTGGAGGACGACGGAGAGGAGGGACAAAGAGGAGGACGGCGAAGGAGGGAGGAGGAGGGGCGGGCAAGGGGAGGGGAGTCCGGGGTGGGCACAGCGGCGAGCCCCTTCTCCGGTGACGCACGGGGGGAGGGGGCTCTGGCTCCGCCTAGGGGTCCCAGGACCCCCACTTCCGAGCCCGCCCGGGGAGTGGCCAGATGAACCCGCCTGCCCTGGCACCAGCCGAACCCCGCAGACCGTTACTCTGGGCTCCGCCTGGGGCGGGGCGCTCGCGGGGGCGCGGCGCAGACAAACCTGCCCGGCGACGTCTCCAAACTCGACTAGGGAGGGAGCACCGCCACGGAAAGGGGCCAAACAAAGAGGGGGAGAAAGGGGAGAAAAGGGGGCTGAAAAAGGAAGCAGCAAAGGTGGGGGAAGGCGGTGCCGCCCGCCTCTCGGGCTTTAAATTGATTTCTCTGCCTGAGCGAGCGGGAGGAAAGGAGCCGGGAGGCGCCCACGTGCCCGGCGGGCAGCGGCGGCTGTGTTCCAGCGCCACCTTCCGCCGGCCCGGAACGCAGCGGCTCGGCGCGGCGACGCGCGGGCAGCGACCCGGGGGGAAGCCGCCCGGGAGCAGCTGCAGCGCCCCGCGCGGGGGAGGGGGGTGCGCGGGACCCCGGGGCCGGGCTGGAGCGCCGTCCCGGACAGGGCGTGCGGGCGGTGGGAGGCGCCGCCTTCGCCGGGCAAGCTTTGGCGCCCGGCGGATGGGCCACAAAGGCCACGGCCCCCGTCGCTGGCCGGGCTCCGGGGCTCGTGCCGGCTCGGGGACCGTCTAGCTCGCCCGTCCGCCCGGGAGCGCCCGGCCCCGGCGGCAGCGAGGCGCGCGCTCCGGAGCATCCCGGGGAAGAGGCGCAGCTGGGCGCACACGCGGGGTTTTTTCTTCTTTTTTTTAACAACACATTTCTAGACGCGCCTCCCCCGCCCCCCGCCCCCCTCCGCCGCCCGCCCCCCTCCTTGCGAGCCGCCCCTGGGGGTGGGGCGCGGGGGGCGGCGCCTCGGAGTTAATAAAGGGACGCGGGCGGGGCCGGGCCGCGGCCATTGGCTGGGCGGAGGAGTGACGTCACCCGCACGACACCCTGATAACTAGTTGAGAGAGAGCCCTCAACTTTTTGCAGAAGAGCGCGCGCGCCGGGGAGTGCTCGGGGTCCGGCGCTTGCGGCGGGAGCGGAGAGCCAGAGAGGAGGAGCAGGGGGTCCCGGCCGCCGCCGCCGCCGCCGCCGCCGCCGCCGCCTCTCCGCTCGCGGCCTCAGCCCGGAGCGCGCGCGCGCGTGCGCGCGCGGCCAGCACCGCCGCTGTGCACAGCCTGGACCCGGGCGCGGGGGGCGCGGGGGCGCCGCGGCCTCGGGGGGCCGGCCGAGGACTTCGTAGCTTGCCCGGGAAGGTGGAGGGGCGGGAGGGGGAGGGGGAGCCCCGCGCGAGACCGAGCGGCCCGGGTCGGGGAGCCCAGCCCCGCGGCGGATCATGGTGCAGCAGGCGGAGAGCTTGGAAGCGGAGAGCAACCTGCCCCGGGAGGCGCTGGACACGGAAGAGGGCGAATTCATGGCGTGCAGCCCGGTGGCCCTGGACGAGAGCGACCCGGACTGGTGCAAGACGGCGTCCGGCCACATCAAGCGGCCGATGAACGCGTTCATGGTGTGGTCCAAGATCGAGCGCCGGAAGATCATGGAGCAGTCCCCGGACATGCACAACGCCGAGATCTCCAAGAGGCTGGGCAAGCGGTGGAAAATGCTCAAGGACAGCGAGAAGATCCCGTTCATCCGGGAGGCGGAGCGGCTGCGGCTCAAGCACATGGCCGACTACCCCGACTACAAGTACCGGCCCCGGAAAAAGCCCAAGATGGACCCCTCGGCCAAGCCCAGCACCGGCCAGAGCCCGGAGAAGAGCGCGGCTGGCGGCGGTGGCGGCGGCGCGGGCGCGGGCGGCGCCAAGACCTCCAAGAGCTCCAGCAAGAAGTGCGGAAAGCTCAAGGCGCCCGCGGCCGCCGGCGCCAGGGCCGGGGCGGGCAAGGCGGCGGCGCAGCCCGGGGACTTCGGGGCGGCGGCGGCGGCGGCGGGCGAGGAGGGCGCGCTGGGCGGCCTGCGCGCGGGCGGCGGCGGCGGCACGAGCGGCAAGACGACGGTCAAGTGCGTGTTCCTAGACGAGGACGACGATGATGACGAGGACGACGACGAGCTGCAGCTAAGGATCAAGCAGGAGGCGGACGACGAGGACGAGGAGCCGCCGCACGCGCAGCTCCTGCAGCCCGCCGCGGGCCAGGCGGCCCCGCCGCTGCTCAGACGCTACAACGTGGCCAAGGTGCCGGCCAGCCCCACGCTGAGCAGCTCCGCCGAGTCCCCCGAGGGCGCCAGCCTCTACGAGGAGGTGCGGGCGGGCGCGCCCTCGGGCTCCGGGGCCGGCAGCCGCCTCTACTACAGCTTCAAGAACATCACCAAGCAGCACCCGCCGGCGCTGGCGCAGCCCGCGCTGTCGCCCGCGTCCTCGCGCTCCGTCTCCACCTCCTCGGGCGCGGGCGGCGGCGGCGAGGACGCCGACGACCTGATGTTCGACCTGAGCTTGAATTTCTCCCAAAGCGCGCACGGCGCGGGCGAGCAGCCGCTGGGGGCCGGCGCGGCGGCGGCGGCGGCGGCCGGGAACCTGTCCCTGTCGCTGGTCGATAAAGATTTGGATTCGTTCAGCGAGGGCAGCCTGGGCTCCCACTTCGAGTTCCCCGATTACTGCACGCCCGAGCTGAGCGAGATGATCGCGGGGGACTGGCTGGAGGCGAACTTCTCCGACCTGGTGTTCACGTATTGAAGACGGGGAGGGGGGCCCGGGGGCCCCCGCTGGCTCGCTCCTTCTCTCGGCCGCGCGCGGAGAGGAGGCTGGGCTCCTCGGAGGAGGTCGTGGTGGTGGTCAGGAGAATGATGGATGATGATGATGGTGGTGGTGGTGGTAGGGAGAAGGGGAGAGAAGATAGATGTTGATGCTATTGATAAGAAATTGAAAATGTTGGTGGAGTGAAGGTGAAATGGGTAGTTTTTAAGCCTTTTCCCCCCTCCTCCCCTGTCCTTTTTTGGTTCACCTACCCACCCACCCAGCCGCCCTTTAATCGTGTCTCAAGATAGTTGCATACCTAGTCTGGAGTTGTGATTTTTCTCCCCCCCCCATCCCTCAAAATGTGTTTTTGTAATTACTGTTTCTTTTCCTTCCCCCCCCCCAAATTCGTGGTTGCAACAAAGGCCGAGGGGCCGAGCGGGGGAGGGCGGGCGGAGGACCCGCTCCGCAGGCGCTGTTTGGTCTTTGAAGTCGGGAAGACGCGGCCGAGGACCCTAGGACCCGTTTGGCAGCACAACTGTTACTCTAGGGAGTTGGTGGAGATCTTTGCTTTTTGTTGTTGTTGTTCCTTTAAGAGATCTTAAAAGAACTGGTGATTTAAACACACACACACACACACACACACAGACACACACACAAAAGGGACCATTGCAACTTTATGTTTTTGGAGGGAGAAAACTGATGTCTTCTATGCATCCAGTTCTTAACAAAACTGCAGGGAGCTTGAAAAAATGCAGACTGTACAAACGCTTACAAAAGAAAAAAAACAAACTGTGAACTGACTTAAGATCAGAGTTTACTTTTCAGATCAAATTGTTTATGGTTTTACAAATGTGATTTCTACTTGCCAACTTTTTTTTGTAACTTGTTCCCTTATACCTCCTTGACCGAATACCAGGCAGCCTAGACCTCAGAACAAAAGGTATTGAAACATTTTTGATACATAACAGACCTCAGCCTTTTTTAAAAATTAATATATTTTCAGGCGTATTTTTGTACAGTGAAAAGGGAACATTCTTGCTGTGTTTTTTCAGTAACACTTTCAGGCACTTCTTCCCTTTTAAGTTTTTTGTTTTGTTTTTTCTATATTTTCTTTTTTTAGCATGCAAGTATGTTGGTACGTTATGTCCTGGTTTTAAAAGGATTAAAATTTTAAAGTAATCCTTGCATCTAAAGGCCTTGTGGTTTAAAACAGAAAGCAAACTTTTTTTTGTACAGCTATAGTGGAGATTTGTTCAATATTTGTAGGTAAAGATTTATTGAAAATGGTGTTATAGACCTCAGAGCTGTTCTTAGTTTAAAGATTGTATATGTACTGTACTATAGTAGGACTTTATGTATCTCATATGCTGTGATATGTGGATGGGGCCCCAGATGGAAGGTTTGAAACTGGATTCTCGATTTTTAGCAGAAAAAAGGAAAAAGAGAAAGGCACATAGTTTTAAAAGTTCCTCATTTTGTGCAATATAATCTAAATAAAGTACAGACCATCTGCATATTTAGTAGCAAATGATGGCGAGGCAGACTCAATGCACTGCCGACATCCCTTTTTATCTTATTTTATTTTTGTGCTGGAAGTCTGTGTACCTTGACCATTTTAATAAATCAGCTGGAACTGATCGAGGTTGGCATCGCCATAGTCTCGGGAGATCAAACGAGATCCTGGTTTCTCGGCGCGTGGGGTGGCGAGGTGCCGCGGGTGGCGGGAGAGAGTCGCAGTGGGGAGAGGGCCGCATTGGCCGACGGCTTTCTCTTTCCTCTTCCGCCAGTTGTGAACGGTGCGGAGGGGGTGGTGGGGGTGGGGAGAGGGTTCTCAGCCGTCCCTTTCCACCCTCCCCACTTCCTTTCTCACCCCCTCCCCTCTCCCCACTGGCCGGCCTCCCCTCCCCTTAGCACCTACCCGGGAGGGGCGGGCGGGGCCCCGGCCGTGCGTTCCCGGCCTGCCCTCCTCCTTCGGGCCGTGCGTCCTCCGCGCGAGTCCGCGGGCGGATGGTGCGTCGCTTCGGGCGCGGGGCCGCGCGCACCGCAGCTCCCCTTCAGCGGGTGGAGGCGGCGGCTTCGGGTCTTTTGTTGTTTCGCGGCCCGGGTGCGTACGCCAGGGAGCTGGGCAGACCGAGGCCGACCTCGCCGCCGGCGCGCGCGGGCGCCCGGGAACCCGGGCAGCGGGGGAGCGCGGCCGGGCGAGCTGCGAGGTAGGGCCGGGAACCAGGCGCGTCCCTCCGACGATCTGGAGGCGTGGGGGAGCGGCGGGCCGGCGGGCCGGGAAGAAAGCTAGCCCGGGAGGCTGCCCCGGCCACCCCGGAACCGGCCTCCCGCCTCCGGGGGGGGGGGGCCTTGGTGGAGGCGCTGAGCCGATCCGCCGCCCGCGCGCCCGCCGGCCAGCGCCTCCCACCGGGCCCCCTTCCGCCGCCTTGGTCACCCGTGTCCCCGGGGGCTGCGCGGGGAGGAGGCGGCCGGGGCGGATCCGAGCTGGGTGCCTGGCCCCGCGTTCCCCGCGGAACGGATTTACCGACATCTGGCCTGGCGATGCTGCTGAGAGGTGGCCCGAGCAAAAGGAGGCGGAGGCGCGGTGGTGGGGGCGGGGGGGGTCAGAGGGTCCCGCCCCCGCCCGGCCTCCCCCCTCTCCTACCCCGTCCCCCCTCCCGCCCCCAGCCCCCAGCCGCGCGCGCTCTGCGGGGCGCACCGGTTCTCCCGCGGCTCTCCCTTTCCCCGAACCCGATTCTCCGTGTAGAACTGGATTTCTGGCGTTGTTTACCTCCCCCGCCCCCAGGCCGGACTCCTGTGGTCCGCGGTGGGCTTCGGCCCCGCCGCGGTTTACAGTGGCAGCCCAGGCCGGGCGCCGCGGCCCTCCTGCCGTTCCACGGCCCAGGGGGACGGGGTCCATTGTTCTTTCTAAGGCTGAATCTGTGTATTTTGATACCCAGAAATCTGCATGTAGTTCGTGTTTTCCTAGACGAACTTGGGCATTCTCTGGGGTGGGGTAGAAACTTGAAACACCGTACATTTAGCAACATGTAAAAAGATTCGGCCTCAGAATGCACACAGTCCTGGCTTCTTCCTTTCCTTCTTTTTTTTCCCCCTTGAAATAAGCTATGTGACCGAAGCTATGTGGTTCTTGATAGGAAAATAAGAGACAAGTAGCGGGCTGGCGATCAAAATTAAAGACCTGTTAGAACTCAGGACGGGCGCTTGACCGCGCTTTGAACAATATTTAAAGCTGTTTTGGTGAAGTCCTTAGTGAACTTTTTACTGAATGTCTAAAACATAATATAATACACAAGGTATTCTAGCCACTGGGTAGGCTTCCGTAAAACGTTCATTGCTTTCTTAATTTTTTTATTTTTTATTTTTGTCTCTTAAGTAAGTCTTATTTTTAACTGAGCATTGACAGAATATCTTAAAATGGTAAGGCGGGGGTGGGCGTGGGTATTGGGTACAAGACAGCCTCGCCATTGGGTATCCTGCTGTTCGTAGCTAGTTCACAGACTGTATGCATTTGGGCAAGATTTCCATCTTGAAGAAATTTAACCAGCATTCTCTTATTAATTCTTTAGGCTGTGGAAATAAATCCCAGCTCCTACATTCTGAGATGCATCCTTTTTATTTAAGAAAAAAATGCTAATAAGAGGCAGTGTACTTAAACTGTGCTTTGCCAATATATAGGGGATGGGTGACTACGTTACTGGGCAAATTATTTGTAGAATAATTATCCTTTAGCTGGGGGGGGGGGGAATACATGGATTGCAACTCTTGGGGCAGAGCTGCTTTTTAATGTTAATCAAGGGGAAGTAATTAAAAATGCATGTAACAGTCTGGACGATTTTGCTGACTTTTGGGGAACTGAATCCACAGTCATCTTGATACTGGGATGGGATAGCAAATGTACATTTGATTTTTCACTTTGGAATTGCAATGAGTTTTAGCCAAGGAACCTGAGAAATCAAGCAAATAAGTTGCTCTATTTGAAAGTAGTCATTCAATATAAATAATGCTATATCACGCTTAGCTTTTTTTATTCTGATATGATTGATGATATGTATATTCTTACTTTTTTCTCCTAATGTATCTTTGTGGACACTTTGGAGAGAGGTTTTCTTGGACTCTCCCATTTCTACAGTCTTTATATACTCTTTTACTGCGAGGTCCTCTGCTTTTAACAGATATCTGAGGCAACTATATTTGTGCTTTTTTCTTACGTAAGAAGGCCAGCAAAAAAAAAAAATAGTTTACTGAGTTGTCACTTTTATCAGTATATAAGCGACTTTCTTTATTACAGTTTCAGGGAAGATTTTTTCAGGATATTTCTCAGTTATTCTAAGGGCCAAATTTTATAAAATTTCCATTAGGAATGTCAGTTTTCAAGTACCCTTTGTATAGCCTACGGCCTGTGTGGATAACAATAATGAGCCTTACGTGTCCTAACAGGAATCTACAAGTTCCCAAAGTAACTGTCTCCATAGAACGACTCTTGACATGCTTTTCTGAGATTCGGCTTATTTTAATTATTGATTCTTTCTCACTGTCCATTCTGTGTCATTTCTTCCACCACATCTTCTTTGATTTGATGATCTGAGAAATTCTGTGCTTTGATAACAACTCAGGTTTTCATTTAGGGTTTTCAGTTTATTATTATTATTATTATTATTATTATTATTATCATCATCATCATCATCATCATCATCATCATCATCATTTTCTTCTCATGTGGAACAATAAAGGTGAAACACAAGTTTTGAAGCCGAGCTTGCTTCTGTTTTCCTTACTGCTCACTTTTTCTTTTTCTTTTTTTAAACTTTTTCTGGACTTCTAAGTTGCATTTTTTTTATCTTTTCTGCATTGTATTTTTTTTAACACTACCTATATTCATCAGCTGCCTAATTAGTTTATCTATTCCTTGTGGATGCAGTGAGTTTATAAGAGAATTTCACAAACAAGTAGTTTTTTAGTGAACTTAAACAGAATTTTAAAGGAGACCTATTTTTATACTCAAGAAAAGCACAAATGTGCAGAAAGTATAAAATGGCTTACAAAGGGAAACATACCTTCATAATGTTCCATGTATAAAAGTAATAATTTTATTGGGTAGAGATATTCTCTCAAGATCCAGTACCTCTCCCAGTGCACAGACAGGAGAGTTTGATGGCCTGGGACCTTGGGTTCCCTGAAGTTGCAGACAGAGATCTCCAGGGAGAATCAAGCCACTAAGAGCAATAGATGGAGGGAGGCGTGGTTCCTAGTGAGCAGTGAATCTGGGCGCCCCAGATGTGCTCCTGTGCACTCCCGTCTACTGTTTGATCAAATTTCTTTTATGTCATCACACACATACACACTTGATTTTTTTCTGTTCTGTGAAAATGACAAAGCAATATGACAAGTTAAAAAAATACATTAAACAGACACTCAATTTCCTCCAAGGTCCTCAAAGAGACTTTTTTTTTAAAATGTGACACCTATTTTAAGTAGATGCGTTACATTCCCCCTTCCGAACAGGAACAACTGGAAATAATGATTGCATACCACAGAAAGAATTTTGATCAAATAGGTACCGACGAAGGGCCCTCTTTTATCACATTTTTCTTCACCCAGCTTACTCAAAACAGTATGCCTCATCCCGTAAATCACGCAGGGAGAAACGTTATCCGCCATTATCATGACTCCCCCACTTGGTCTACTTTTTGCTCTTGTACATATGTTGTGGGTTGGAGAGTCTTTTGCCTTTGTTTGATGACTCCTTTGTTTGAATGGACTGTTTTGAAATGGAGGCCTGTTCTCAGTAGTGTGTGATGCCAGCCACCAGGGCAGAGCCCCCCGAGGCCTGAGAGCAGTTCCTCAGCATGACACTGTGAACAGGTGTATTTTCCAAGAAGGCCACTCCAGGTTTGGGAGCAGAGAAACAGCTGACAAGTCCTTTTGTTTAGAAGTCTGAGTGGTTTGTTGGGGGGGACCTTTTTTATAAAGTTTGCATGCCAGCGCAGGACCTATGGCTGTGAATCAGAAAGGGGAAGGCCACCGACGCAGGACAGTGCGCTGGAGAAACCGTTGGCTAGCACTAGGGGGAAGGAGAAAATGCATGGCAAGTCGCGTCTTCTTGTAGACTATCTAGCATGCGGAGTGTAGTGTGTTAAAACAGTGTATGACATTGCTGTATCAAAGTTGTAAAATTAAGCATTATTTATTGAAAACTATGTATTTTTTTGTACAAACCTGATCACATAGAGAATAGCAGTGGCTCGTGCTGTACTTCCGTCCAACCAGCTTCTTGACCACCCTCCTTGGTATGCAGTGTTAATGCTCAGGGTTGAAAAACTACACTACAATGTCTCTTTTTGCAAGAGCTTTCCCCCCCCACCCCCCAGAGGAATTCATTTGTTCAAAAGACTCTTAATAAAATTGTGTGATCAATCTTCACATGTGTTTTTTTATTTTTATGTGACTTCTTTTTATATTCCCCAGTTTTTGCATTGGATGGATAACTACTGTGTCATTTCACAAGTGTTGTTCAAAGCTGGTGTTATTTACAGATAGACAGGCTTGGAAAGTTCTGGCATCTCCACACTCAACGTGATGGGCAGCCAGCCCGGAGAGGACTAGGTCCCCAGAGAAGTGGACTCCCTGAGCAGAATGGAGGGCTGCGGCTACCAGAATGAGCATGGTGACCTTGTGATATTTCTATCTGGCCAATAGAGTGAATTAAGGCATAGACGAAGTATAGAAGGGTAGACTAACTTGTTTTGTCAGAAATGTATGAAGTAGAAGATGAAGGCAGAATTGGGCAGTTGCTGCTATTGAATTCAATGCCAGCAAACTCCATTCCTCTGTGTCTTTTTTTCTTCTCTCTCTCTCTCTCTCTCAACAATTGACAGTGTAAATGTATTTTGACATAGAAATCATTCTGTATTGAGATTCTTGATATAAAATGCTTTTATGAAAGCCTGTAAGTGATCCTTGGAATTATCAGATTTTTTTAAAGATGTGTTTACATGGTGAGTGTTTGTTGAATATTAAATTTGGTTTTGTAGAAGTGTTGCGTTGTATTGTAACCAATTTCCATGTGCACCGTTGACACCAACCACTCCTCGGCTCGTAGTGACACACAGACGGCTTCCACCAACCCAGAACCCACACCAGAACTGTGTGGCATCCCCAGCACTTGCACCACATGTTTTAACTTCGACACTTTCACTTGTGGGTGAGTGTGTGAGGGTATCTTCATCTCCATAAGATTACATTTCTAGTCCGAAGGAGACAAGAGGTAGAGCCTCTTGCTTTTATTTATCTCGTAAAAGTTGCTCCTTGGCAATTAGCATGTAAAAAAAGAGACCTTCCATGTTCTAGAGTCTTCCACTGGAGTCGCAGTGCTGTTCACTGTTGATCTTCACTGGCATAGGTATTTTTTTAAACATTTTTTACAAAGAAATTCCACTATTATGTGGACATTTCTGGTTTGAAAGTCACTGGAAAGATGGGCGGTGGTCAGGAAGGGTCCTGGGGACAGATTGCAAGCAAGGCCAGACACTAGTACTGGAATCTTGTATCTTGTCATTTTACCTTTAGGTTTTTTTTTTTTTTTTCAGACAGGGTTTCTCTAACTTTGCTCCAGTTGTGCTCTCAGTTTGATCCTCCTGGCTCTGCCTCCCCCCGGGAGCTGGAATTACAGAGCTATGTCACCACACCCCAAGGTCTGCTGGTTAGATTGAGTTTGAGTAAAACGTGAAAACAGGCAGTTCCCAGCCAGCCAGCCTGGAAGTGGAAGGGCAGGCAGAGGTTGCTGGCCACAGAACGCCTTGAGAGCAATCCACCTTCACTCCACGACACCTTTGTTGACCTGGGAGGAGAAGATTCTTGTCAGGAAACACCTGGGCCTTACTGGCAAGTATGCACTGTCAAGATGAGTAGCTTAGTGAACCTGAGACGTGAATTCTGACCTTCACATTGGCCCCAGCACACAGAATCTCAAGACAAACATGGGCACAAGTGGTGTGGAGTGGAAGGAGGGCTTGGTGGAAAAGCTTGGCGAGGTGGCGGGGTGGCTTGTGGGCCTCCGGGAGGACTGATTGTCACTGGGAGATCAGACCACTGGATCTGGTCAGCACCACATGTGCGCAAACCTGGGGTGGGGCCTGAGGTTTGGCCTCTTCTTAGGAAGTGTTCATCTATGTTTTCCCTTTGCGTTTAGCCACTGGGACTGGAAGGCGTCCTGCATCCAGAGGCCATTCTGGACCCATAGCCAGGTTCTGCCCAGGCTGTGCCCTGGCCAGCAGCGGGTGGAGGGCAGGCCTGCTGACTACACGGCCTCCTTCGTCCCCCTCGAGAACTGAGCTAGACTCTAAATTAGACACACTCCCAGTCCTGCCCTGCAGACTGAGGAACTCAGACAGCTCCCATTCCTGAGCGGGGCTGGGAGCAAAGGAGCCCCTCCACGCTGTCAGGAGGGGTAGGATCCGGAGGAACACCTGGAAAGTCAGGTTCCTGGGGGTCTGTCTTTTCCAGGGGCTTGGCTAGTTAGCCCTCACTCTATGCCAAAGCCATCCTTCATCACCCACAGAAACTGACTTGCTTTAAATGGAAAGGTAACTGGCCAGAACATTCCTTTCCTCACCCAAGGAGGTGGTAATGGGACTGGCGTCCGCTCGCTGAAGTTCACCAGAGGATGGAGGCCGGGTGGTGGGTGGATTGCTTCTTCATCCGCCCTCCTGAACATTTGTGCTGCAGACGTGATGCATGATCATGAAGGAGAGGGAGAGAATTCTGTAGTCCTTGTCAGACACTGCAGTCAACCAGGAGGCCAGGTTTGAGAAAGCCGCTGTTTATCTTCCCTGGCTGATGTGGTGGAAGCCACACCATGATGAGCCTCTGCCTTTTAAGAATTAAGTAAATTTACTTTGGACTGAATAGATAGGTGTTTCTTTTGCCCCACGGAAAACCTCCAGGAATTTACATAGGAGAGGAGTTAGGAGGGAGAACTAAACGTTGAGTGGTACATAGAGTCTAGTAAAGCTCAAGGCTGAAGAAAATATTTTAAAAAGAGAAAAAAAATAAGACGTATAGTCACAAATAACATCTTTTAACATTTAAAATTTGTAGAGGATGAGCTACTAGGGCTTGTCTGTCCAGTTCAGTTAGTTACTGGTTAAGCTAGGCCCTAGTCCTTTTGCTTTTAGAGCATTGTCTCAAATAGGCCAGCGACTGCCATCTTCCCATCTCTGCCTCTAGAGTTGCTGGTGTCACAGGAGTGCACCTAAACTTTAGCCTTAAAAAAAAATGAAGAGACATTTCTCAAATTCGTTTTCAGAATTGACTTGTATTTATAGAGGTTTTCAACTTGCAGGTGATGTAAGATCGTTCTTCATTTCTGACCCCTGTGCCATAAAGTTCTCTGCCTAGGGGCCCAATTACTCAAGGCAACTCTTGGCCTTGCAGCTTGACAGTCTCTCCCAGTAAGTCTTTAAAATGAAGAGCTCCTCCAATGGCATTTGTTACTATTTTGTCCCTAACAGTTTTTCAGTTTTCCAACACATAGAATAGCAGAAGTAGTGAAATTAGAAGGATGAATTGAAAGTATGCACAATGCAGCAGCAATGAATTGAAAAAAGAAAAGGAGCAGAGAGGGGAAGAGGGGATGGAGAGGGGAAGAGAGCAGAGGAGAGGAGAAGAGAGAAGTGGAGAGAAGAAGAAAGAAAAGGAGAGGAGAGATCACCAAGGAGGCTATAAAAAGCAAACAAGAAAATCTAAACAAACAAGAACACTTAAATATCTGGGCTAAATTAGGACAAGGAAAAGCTGCTCAGCCCAGGTGATCCTCAAGTGTGTCTGTTATATCACATTGCAAAAATTAGTGTTTGTGATTGGGATGTATGTCATAGAAAAGCCTAAACCTAGCTGGTCCTGGTTTGCTTAAGAAGGTAGAAACACAAAATCTTGTCTTAAACATTTTCCATCAACATTCTAAATAAATTGGAACTAAAGGCTGGATTGTT
This sequence comes from Dipodomys merriami, assembly GCF_024711535.1. NCBI lineage: Eukaryota > Metazoa > Chordata > Mammalia > Rodentia > Heteromyidae > Dipodomys > Dipodomys merriami. The sequence goes on along the minus strand of NW_027206612.1, from coordinate 1,809,438 downwards.
TTTGTTTTTGTTTGTTTGTCCGTTATGTGGGAAGGGGGGCGGGGACTCTGGGCCTGCGCACTGTCCCTCAGCTCTTCAGCTCAAGGGGAGCGCTCTACCACTTGAGCCACAGTGCCACTTCCAGTTTTCTGAGTGGTTATTGGAGATAAGAGTTTCGTAGACTTTCCTGCCTGGGCTGGCTTTGAACCGCGATCCTCAGATCTCAGCCTCCTGAGTATCTAGGATTATAGACATGAGCCACCGGTGTCCTGCTGGATCATTTTAACAAAAACCCTTCCCTTGGGTATTTTCTATATGAAAGTATTTGGGATCCATGTGCTAGCTGAAGACAGCACAGAGCCTTAGCTTTGGGTGCATCTAAGCCCCCAGTGGCTGGTCCCCAAGGCTATCTGCAAGCAGGTGGACCCCACGTCAGCAAGACTTCTATGGGTCAGTTCACGTCTGCGATGCAGAGGTGGACAGACTCAGGTAGGCCAGTCACTTGCCCATCTGAGGATTTGGGGTCTGTTCTCCAGGTCCAGGATCTGCAGAGCTTCATTATGAGCAGGGCAGATGGCCAAGGAGGGTTGTCTTGGAGCAGGACACATCTTTGGTGTGATTGACAGGTGTCAGTGCTGTAGGATAGGACCTGAGCTTTGCAGCGGGGCAGGGAGAGGAAGGGCTGACCGCCGCGACAGGAAGTCACCTTGACAGGCGAAATCGGCGGAGGGCGAAGAGAAAGTGGAAGTTTGTTTTGTTTTGTGTTTTTCTGGGAAAGAAAAAGAGCAGAGAGGATCAGGAGAGAATGGCACAGTCCCTCGATGTGACTTTCTGCTGGACCGCATGGTATCTGCAGCAGTAGAGGAGCGGGAGGCAAGGGGGACACATGGGCATGGTTTGGGGGACATGTAGTGTTTTTGCCCTTGGGAGAGGCGTCTGGTGAGCCAGGTCCTGCGAGAACAGTGCACCTGGGGTGCTTCTGACTTTGACCTAAGGGTGGCAGAGTCCCGATGCCTGCCATTTCCCATGTGGAGGTGAAGTTACGTGCTCTCGGCCTCCAGCCCCTCGGGAGTGGAGGGCTCCGGTGACCTGTGGCTGTGGAAGCCTGTGCCCAGTGGTCTGAGGAGCTGGGTCTCCAGTGCCCTGGTTCTGCTCCTTTCCATCTGAGGACCCGGGGAAGGCACGCGAGCACATTGGCTTCTACTCCAGCTGCGTGTTCCAATTGCACCTCCAGCGAGGACTCAGAAGCAGTGCAGTCTGGCCCCCCTGGGTAACTGCACCCATCTGGGGCAGACACAGAGGGCTGGGGAAGAACTGGGGCCTGAGGGAAGCTAGCAAGCTCCTGGGAAGAACCTGCCTTTAGCAAAGTGCTCCCACCCACTGTGTCCTGTCTGTCCTTCTTCCCATGAGGGCCCCCAGTGAAAAGGCAGGTGACCCCATGATGGGGAGCCCCTTGGTGAAGCCAGTTTGCAGCCGTTTTCCTACTGCAGCACCCAAAGCATGTCATTCATGAGGGTAAGAAGGAGCTAGAAAATACAGTAGGGAGATGTTACAATCACTGCAGTAATTCATAGCTTTCCATTATTACATGGGTCTGACCAATCATTTAGATGCTTCCATATGGGAGTAGGCTAAAAGACCATTTTCAGATAGAAGTTCTCTGTGAGGGATAAAAAGACTGCTCAGCCAGGAGCAGGAAGGCAGATATCTGAGAATTAAGGTTCAAGCCAGCGGGGGCAGGAAAGTCTGTGAGACTACCATCTCCAATTAACCATCAGGAAACCGGAAGTGGAGCTGTGGCTCAAGGTGGGTAGAGTGCTAGCCTTGAGCAGTAGAGTTCAGAGATAATGCACAAGCCCTGAGTTCAAGCCCCACTACCAACAAAAAACAAACAAACAAAATGCCCCAAACCCTTACATACTGAGACACTATGTCTAATGCTGTGTCACCAAAAAACAGCTTCCTCAAGAGCCACCCAAGACCTTCCAGGGAGTTGAAGGAAAACATTGCATGTGTTATATTCATCCCTAGCCAACAGCAACAGCGAGGTAATGACTGGGTTCCTAGACGTATGTGTGCATTTTAAAATTAACTCTGATGTTCCTAGTGCCTGCGTACAAGCTGTGAAAGTATTTTAGACTGACAAGAGATCACATTCTGTGTTAAGAAACAGTGGGTAAGAGCTGAAAGTACGTGCAAGTCCCCGGCCACTGACCCCCAGGTTTCTGGCCATCAGTCCAGCTGTGCAGTATTAGGCAACTTGCTTCACTTCTCTGGCTCTCTGTTTTGTCTTCCTTTCTAGTGGCTGAGCCACATTGCATTTGAGAATCCTTTAAGTGTAATAAAGACTGCAAACAGCTGCTATGTATTTGCACACAGAGTGCTGGCTTGCAAGCCAAGAAACAAAAACCAAAAATAAACATAAACCAAAACCCTCTGGCATTCAGAGCCATAGGTCATAAGGATGGACAGAAAAGACCACTTGGCTTCAAGATAGGAGCTCAAGCGCTCACTAAAGGCACGTGCCTTCACACACAAAGGTGCCTTTCCCCCGCAGGGAAGCATGCACTCCCTTTGCTGCTTTGAAGCCTGTCTGTGGCTCCAAGGCCACTGGCCCCTCCGCTCTGAGGGTCGCCACGAGGTGCTTTATAACACACACCTCCCAGACCAGCGAGACGGGAAGCTCCGATGTGACAGAATTGTTTAGAACAGTTTTGCTTAACTAGGAAAAAAAAAGCCTATGTATCGTTCATGTAGATACCGTAGCATTTCTTGAACTGTGAATCTGGTTTCCCACTCACCAAGCAAACCTCAATAGCTCCCTGTGCCATGTGCAGATTTCTGGGCTCACTTCCTCCCAGTAGCCATTCCCAAGGGTTAGAACTAGTCTAGTGTTTGTTGATCCTGTGACCAGCTAACACTAATGCTGGTGAGCCCCAAGTGAAGGAATCCAACAGAACCAAAGCTGTTGCTCTAGCCCCTCCCCAGGGTGCACCCATGCCCACTCTGCAAACACCCACAGGAGTTCTGGTGGACTTAGGAAGACCCACACTCTGCTTTGGGAAGACATCTATGAGCCTGTGGAAACGGAGCCATTCCTCAGTGTTTAGCCAAGCAGTGACCTCGGCCCTCGGTTTCCTGGAGTCTCCTGGAGCAGAGCCGCTCAGGGCCTGTGACCGCTTCCGTGTTATAAGGCACAGCTATAAATAGGGCTGCCACCTCCCTCGACTATCACACAAGCTTTATGTGTTTGGATTTTGACCCATTTGTAAAACAGGGTCACAATCAATCCTGGCTCAGAAGGGTGGTCCCTCCCGTACTTGATGTTTGTAAAGCCGCCAAGACCCTCTGTCTTTTAACTCTGCTCAAACTGACCAGACATGATAGGAGGCTGTACAACTACATCCTGAAAGGGAAGACGCACGCAAGTCACACGGGACAGTGAATGTGTTAGATGCTTTAACATCCGAAGCAGACAGAAGGTCAGAAGGTGCACACCTGCAGGACATGGCAGATTAAAACAAAACAAAACAACAATAACAAAAAAAAAAACACCAAGAGGACACTTCCTGCAATCCTAGGCAGTGGATACCACACAAATGGCAGACAGACAGGAAAATCCATCTCTGTGTGAGATCAGGAGAAGCTGTCTTCCTGGGTGGCTGCAGAAGGAAGGGGTCTCAGAACTGGGCTTTTCCTAGGAACACTTGTAAGAAAGGGACGGGAGGTGGCGTGGCGCATCAGAATGACCTAGCTGGCTACTACCATACAGTTCAACAGCGGCGCTGGAGTTCATGTGGTTCAGATAAAAAGAAAAGCATCTCGGTTGCCCCAGGCAGCAGGTACACCCTGCGTTGGACAAGAACAGATATAGTTTCAGCAGAACGCAGGCTCAAGCTCAGAGTCAATGGCAGTTTGATGGAGAGTCTGTAAGACACTAGTCAGACCTAGGAAATGTCACAAACCTGTCACACAGAAGTTGGAGGAGTGACCTCATGAAAAATCCTTCCCCTGCAGCCCTGATACCAAGGCCGAGCAGGGGCTAGGGTCTCGGAACAAGTCAAAGCTGGAGTTCAAACAGTTCTTGCTGGTGGAGGCCGGTCTTTTTTCTGTGCAGACTTCAGCTAACAGGATGCATCCTCAGTTGTGATCTTGATGGCAGTATGCTGTCCTGGAGTCTCGGATTTGAGTGGGAACACTCTCCCAGAAAGAGCTAGAATGATGTTTGACCAAACATCTGGGCGGAGGTCCCGCCTCCTTAACACCTGAAATCACAGAAGGTGACACACAGTGCTGTGATTCAGTGGACAAGAAGGGGAACGCCATTGTCCTGGGACCCTGTGAGTTCCTCCTGAGCAGGAGAGGGGGTCAGAGGTCAGAGGTCACCCTGACCTGACCCACAGCTCACCAGGCCCTGCTAACTCCCTCACCTGGAAACCAAGCTTGCTTTCTCACCAGTCCCCAAAAAACACTTTCCCAAATTCAACTTCTGTTTGCTCTGGGGAAAAAAAAAATTCTCATTCAGTGTTCTTGGTGTCTCTTGCAAAGTAATTTTCTTCTCCTTTGTTGCCCCTTTTCCTTTCTCCCACACTTGAAGGCATGTGCAGTGGAGCTGTGGTGGGCAGGGGTTGGGTGAGACTAACAACAGCTCCAGGCCACGGGCTTAGCCCTGGTTTCCTGGATTCACATGAAACAGCCACAAGAATTCACTGACAGAGGAGGCCTTGACCCCGATTCGCAGCTGAACTTGGTCATTTGTTGGAAGTCTCATAGCCAAGGAACGGCATAGCTGGGGTTGGACCAGTCTAGTTCTGCCAACCTGACATTTGCCATCCATTCAGCCTAGAAGGAGCCACTCCAGTTACCCAAGGTTCCACGGTCATCCTTTCCTTGTGACCGTATCCCCAACACAGGTAATTCTCTTTATTTTTGTTTGTTTTGTGCCAGTCCTGGGGCTTGGACTCAGGGTCTGGGTGATGTTGAGCTTTTTTTTTTTCCCCTCAAAGCCATCACTGCACCACTTGAGCCACAACTTCACTTCCAGCTTTTTTTGGTGCCTAATTGGAGATACAAGTGTCTTGGCCTTTGCTGCCCAGGCTGGCTTTGAACCACAGCCCTCAGATCTCAGCCTTCTGAGTAACTGGGATGACAGGCGTGAGCTACTGGCTCACATAGGCCATAAGAACTTGTTTAGTCACTCACTCGACCCGTATCCATACACCTAGAGGACTGGTGTTAGGTTCTTACCAGAATTGCCTACATGGCACAGCCTGCTGCAATGTGAGTCAGAGATGGGGAAGCCCTTGTGTCCATTCCCAGGAAGCCTGGAGGGTTCTGAGAGACATGGGCAGGCTGTGCAGCTCTGGCCACCAAAGGGAAGCCAGGCCGCAGGGATTGCTGTGCCAGAGCGTCGGGGCAGAGTATCCTGCTGTGACAACCCTGTGAAGGCTCCTGCTCCTGGCCTCGCCCCAGCACATGCTTTAGCCAGCTGGGGCTGGTCTGGTGGTTGAGCACATTCTGGGAAGTCCCGTGCAAAGTCTCCTTGTTCCCTGGGGAATTGCTAATTATGCATCCATAGTGTCACTAGCCATTGACAGGGCAGTATCTTCTACCCACTAGTTCTCATCGGACTTGCACCTCTTTCTTCATCTAGATTGCAGCAAAGGTCCTTGACTCAGAAGGCGTCGTAGCAGCTCCTTGATGACTGTTGGGAGGAGAGCTGTGGAGATTGCATATAGTCACGCTGGCCTTGCATAAATGGGCCACCCAGTCACCCTCCCTGGGACGGTGACTCCAGGACTCCTAGCCAGTGCAAGGACTGGAAGGGCCCAGCACCAAGAACAGTCATCAGAATCTCGCCATCAGAACCAGGCCCAAGCCATCCAGCTACAAGGTGGGCCAGGAAAGCTAGCAACAAGAATGGCTACAATGTGCTAGACACCTTCCATGTGCCGGACCTTCGCTCTTGCCTCATGTTTGCAAAACTGGTATTTCTGTACATAACAGAAAAAGCTGTGGAACTGCAGACATGTCTCTGGCCCAGCCAGGACCCTAGCCCAGAGCTACCCAGCCCAAGTGCACTCATTCTGACAGACCACATGGCCACTTTGCACACCGCTCTGGTGCTCAAGGGATAGCACACCCTCCATGCTTACGTAACCTCTCCTGTGAGCTGTCCACCCGGGGCCAGCAAGGGAGAGGGTGGAGACTGGCCAGTGGGTATGGGAGTTAGGCCAGAGCAAGGAGCTAGCTTTGCGAGCGTTTGCTGCACACGGAGGTGAATACAGATAACAGTTTGTATTGTACATTTCAAAAATCAAAAGGAAGAATCTTGAATGTTTTCATCAAAAAGAGATGGTAAATATTGGAAGGGGTAGATAGGATCGTGTTGATTTAAACTTTGCACAATGCACACATGTACTGAAACATCACAAGGCATTTAAAACTATGTTCGCTACAGACCTATAGCCATCTAATCTTCGATAAGGGAGCTAAAACAATAGAATGGAAGAAAGACAACCTCTTCAGTAAATGGTGCTGGCAAAATTGGTTAACTACATGTAGAAAACTTAAGCTAGATCCTTATATATCACCCTGCACCAGAATCAACTCCAAATGGATCAAAGACCTTGAAGTCAAAGCAGACACTCTGAAAACATTACAGGATGGAATAGGAGAAACCCTAGGTCTCCTTGGCTCAGGCTGAAATTTTCTGAATAGAGACCCAGAAACACAACAAATCAAAGAAAGGTTGGACAAATGGGATTGCATAAAGTTGCAGAGCTTCTGCAGGGCAAATGACATAGCTAGCAAGATCAATAGAAAGCCCACGGATTGGGAGAAGATCTGTACTAGCCATACAACGGACAAGGGTCTCATATCTAAAATATACTTGGAACTCAAAAAATTAAACCCCCCAACAACAAATCCTCAAAGAAACAACTGCCCAATAAATAAGTGGGCGAAAGACTTAAAGAGAAACTTCTCTGAAGAAGAAAGAAGGATGGCCAATAGACACATGAAGAAATGTTCAACATCCCTAGCCATAAAAGAAATGCAAATCAAAACAACATTGAGATATCACCTCACTCCAGTTAGAATGGCAAAAATCAAGAACTCTAACAACAACAGATGCTGGAGGGGATGTGGACAGAAAGGAATTTTACTTCATTGTTGGTGGGAATGTAAACTTGTTCAACCACTTTGGAAAGCAGTATGGAGGTTCCTCAAAAGACTTCACATAGAACTCCCCTATGACCCAGCAATCCCACTTTTGGGCATTTACCCAAATGTTTACAAACAAGACCACACTAAAGCTACCAGCACAACTATGTTTATTGCAGCATTATTTACCATAGCTAAGATATGGAACCAACCCAGATGCCCCTCAGTAGATGAATGGATCAAGAAAATGTGGTATATATACACAATGGAATTCTATGCCTCCATCAGAAAGAATGACATTGCCCCATTTGTTAAGAAATGGAAAAACTTGGAAAAAATTATATTAAGTGAAGTAAGCCAGGCCCAAAGAAACATAGGTCCCATGGTTTCCCTTATTTGTAATATCTAGTATATGTATGAGTCAAGCGGAAAAGGTCAGATAATGTGATGTCAGGAAAATGAACCCTTAGATGTGTATTTTAATGTTTTTTTTCTTTCATGCATGTGTTTCTAACGCATTTATAAGATTATCTCTTTGTTGCTTTGTATGTCCCTCCCCCACAGTATAACCCCTGCTTTCACTATATTTGATGTCAGTATAACTAGTGGAGGAGATGGGGAAAAACCAGTTCTATAAGGATACAGGTGGACCTGTTGCAACAATGAGAAGCACAAGTTGTCATGTCCAAAACTAGCTTTACAACGTCGGTGCAGGGGGTGGGGAGTGAGGGGGGGAGGGGGGGGGAAAGAATAGGATTGGGGGGGGAGGGGGGAGGCTGGGAAGGGATGTGAAGGGTAAACAAAGGAGGAGGCTGCAATGCTTGGTAAGAAATGTATGCATTATCCTGCCCATGTAATTGTAACTCCTCTGTACAGTATGTTCACAAATAAAATTAAATTAAATTAAAAAAAAACCAAAAAACTATGTTCGATGTTTTTACGGATCAGTTAATTTTTTGAGGGGGGAACGGCTAGGCTCATTCCTATAATCTTAGCTAATCAGGAGGTTGTGGTCTGACGATCAAGGTTCAAAGCCAGCCCAGGTACAGTAGGAAAGTCCCTACGACTCTTATCTCCAATGAACCACCAAGAAGTCAGAAGTACAGGTGGCTCAAATGACAGGATGCCGGTCTTGGGTAAAAGAGCTTAAGAACAGTGCCCACACCTTGAGTTTAAGCTTTAGTACTGGTTAAAATAAATATCAAATAAAATAATTGTTGGGCTGTGCACGAACTCAGAACCTTAAAGTGAAAAGTAAGCTTTTTTTTTTTTTTTATGATGGGAAGGGCTGGGTCTCGCTTGCTGGTTCATCTGTTGTTCCCAGCACCTAACCCAGAGTCAGAGCAGAGGACACACGGGTGTGAGACAGAGCGGCACTTGCTGATGTGCCCGCCCCCTCCCCCGCCCCGTGCGCGTGTGGCCTGTTTCTCCTGTCCACCGCACTGGTGGCACTGCCTCCTGTGGTATGGACTTAGCTCATCCTATCCAAGCACAGCCCCCTTGGGGGACAGCCTTGATGCTCAAGCTCCAAGCCTCCATGAACGATGAGTGCTAATCATTTCCTGTAACTTTCATACCCATGTGTTCAATTTCTCCAGGTAAAGAATTTACAAAGTGCTGTAATGATCAATTATTTCACGTCAGGCAAATCCAGGTTTAGTTGCATATTTCACATTCTTAACTCTTTTTTGGGGGGTTCCGGTCGTAGAGCCTGAACTCTGGGCCTGGGTGCTGTTCCTCTGCTCTTCAGCTCAAGGCTAGTGCTCTACCACTTGAGCCACAGCGCCACTTCCGGCTTTTTTCTTTTTGCTTGCATAGTGCTGAGGAATTGAACCCAGGGCTCCATGTATGCAAGGCAAGTGCTCTACCATTGAGCCACCTTTCCAGCCCCTCACATTCTTAACTCTTTTTCCCTATGCAATACGTACTTGATGTGTGTCGGGGGGGGGGGAATGCTAAATTTTTCATTACTATTGCATTATTTTTGCACCTGTGATTCTCAACCTCCTAGCAAGTGACTGAGAAGGAAGCTGAGGAATTCTGGGGTCCCTGGCTCACAGACACAGAAGTTAAGGAGTGAAGTAAGTTCCCAGGAGCAGATGTTTGGTGTTTATTTGTTTTGCCAGTACTGAGTCAGGGCTCTGAGTCCATTCAGCTTAATTGCTTGTTTGACTGGTACTCTACCACTTGAGCCACACCTCCAGTCCAACATTTTGCTGACTAGTTAGAGTTGGAGTCTTGCAGATTTTTCTACCTGGGCTGGCTTAGAACCACAAGCCTCTGGGGATAGGATTGCAGGTGTGAGTTCCCAGAGCCCAGGTAGGATTTGGGTTTTGTTACATATCTGAGAAAAACTGTTTGGTGCCTTACCTGAGTGACAGATGTGGTGTGTGTGTGTGTGTGTGTGTGGTGATTGTGCAACTGACAGTTTGTAGAGAAAACATTGCAGACTTTTCGGTCTCTGATTCCATCTCCATACCCTAAATACACAAGCTGACTCCCCGCTTTCTTCTTGTTGGCATTTCCCTTGATAAATTGGCCCTCTATGTTGCAGGTCTTAAGAAAGAATTAGAAAATGGCATTAATTATTATGGAAGAAAATAGTGTATATATATTTATTTTTTGAGGTTAGGCTTGATTTTTTTTTTAATTTCTCTGAGAAGTGACTTTTACAAAGAGGCTAGGAAAAGAAAGCAATTATACCCAATTTCGGGTTGTGGTTCTAGAAGCTTTGTTTTCTGTTATTGTTATTATTGTTGGTTATGTTTCTTTTGGTTTGCAAAGGCCTCTAATTATCTTCAAGATGAAAGATACTGTGTAATGAGTCTTATTATTATATTTGATTCATTTTAGTTGCTAATGTTTTTGAAAAATGAAATGTGTAAGGGCCATTCATTTCATTTTGTAGATGGAGAAATATTAGCACATTAACAGGGCTATAAATTCAGTGTGCCATAAATAGAAAATGAGTGCTGAACACAGAATGGAGTCAAGTAAGGGGCTAAGGAAACAGGAGGCTCACAGTAGAAAAGCAGGAGACACTCCTGGCTGTCCATGGTTCACCCACTTCTCTCCCTGCTCCTCAAGAGTCCTAGCAAACAGGAGGGGCCGAGCACGCACAGAGGACAGGCCTGGAGCTGGAGGGACTCCTGCTGCTTCGGAAATATTTGGCTTTCTCATGGTCAACATTCAAGACTATGCCAACCAATTATTCATGATTGACTATGGTGTTTACTAACGGCTTCCCACACAGAACGTACCTGTGCCTCCAGTGTCTAGACCATCAGCTCTCAAGCATGTGGGAGCTACACCTCTGCTGAGTTCCAGGGTCATTCTTAGAAGTGAACTGAATGCACAGAGTGGGAGACTGTGCTGAGACTGTACACTGGCCCCACAAAGCCTGGCAACAGAAGAAAGACCGGTCCTCTGGGAGGACCCTGTCCGAGTGCACGCTGCTTGGCTTCATTCCATCCGTCCTCCAACTTTGATACAGACAGACAAGGCTGAGGCAGGGTGAGAACCCTTCTCGCTCTAGTTCTGGCCAAAATTGTAAATAAGCCACTTTTCCCTTTCTCTGTTGTCTCTGTCTCAGACATGGTGAGCGTACCCCACAAATGGCTGGGGGTCTGGGGACACCAGTGCTTCCAGGAGATCACTGGAGGCGGAGGAGACAGGGCCCAGGCCTGGTGGAGGACACAGGGCCAAGATGACAGCTCTTGCCTTGGTCAGGAGTAGATGCTGTCTGCCATTTCCGGTGTGGCCATTGCCAATCACGGATGAAGTCTGTTGGCCCCATTTCTTGGCCATCTCCACCTAACCAAGAGTGGTTTTCTGAGGGGTCCATCGCATGTGGCATTGGGCTGAGGTCCTGTAGAGTGGGCAGCATTCATGACCGCTCCTGGAGCCAGGGAGCCGCAGCTCGTTCTGCTCTCAGGACGTGTGCTGTGGGCCGTGTGTCAATGGAAGGCAGTGGTTTCCATGCTGAAAACCTGGGGGTATGTGAGCAAGCTGGACGGCAGGCAGCCTTCCAGCACCCCCGCCTCTCCATGGCATCCCTGCCCAGCTGACGGGCACGAGGGGAGGTCAGACCTCACTTTCAGCAAGCAAACCTCTGTCGCAATAGGAACAGTAGCTGTTGTTGTTTTTCCAATGTAAGAATGCTAAACCTTGAAGTCTTACAGACTGAGGACCAAACGTTTGTTCCACTGTTTGTTCACTGAGTAAATGTTTCAAATACTGACATTTCATCTCACTACTGTCAGAATGAACATTATCAGCAACAGAAACAAAAACGAATGCTGGCGAGCGGTGCAGGGAAAACGGAAGGTTACACTCCGTGGGCGGGAACCGAAACTGATGCAACCCATCAGTGTGGAGGCTCCTCAGAAATCCAAAAGTGGAACTACTTTATGATCCTTCAATGCCACGGCGGCATTTACCCGAAAGAAGGTAAGTCAGGATGGAACAGAAGCACCTGTCCTCCCATGTTTACTGAAGCTCTAGTCACAATAGTCAAGCTCTGGAACTGCTCAAATGCCCCACTACTGATGACTGAATTCAGAAAACGTGGCATGTGTATACACAAGAGAGTATTATTCAGCCATAAGAAGAATGAAGTCATGTTGTCTGCTGAGAAATGGAGAGGAAACCATCCTATTAAACACTATGCCAGGTTCATAAGAACAAAAGTCACATTTTCTCTACTATGTGGATGCAAGACTTAAAAGATAAACATCTATTATACATAAATAAATACAGGAATAGATACATATATATGTACCATAGGTACTATATACAATACGTAATAGTATACAATACATATATATGAACACTCAGGTCAGGGCACTGGATAGAGGGAAGGATTGGCTGGATTCCTTGGTCAACTCTGTCTGACCACGGCATTTTCTCAGGAATCCATCATACTTGCCTGATTGAAGCAGGGTATACCGTGCATGTACACCACCATGCAACACCCCCTTGAACTATTAACATTCATTTAAACAAAAATGAGCGTTAGAAGATGAAATGCCCTCTCTTGGAGTGGTATTAGTGAGAGGAGAGGGGGACGGGAAGGGTGAAGGAGAGTCAATGTGCTCAGCATGCTTTATGGACATCTGCAGTGAGTGAACAATTCTCTCTCAGAGATGGCTGGGGAGGGCAGAAGAGGGGGACCCAGCCATGGGAAGGTGAGTCTGATCAAGGTACATGGTGTGCATATGAAGAGGTTCAGAATGAGACCCCTTGGTGTAAGTAACTGAACTAATACAGTGTTCACCCAAGACTTACTTTTCTTAAAAAAAAAAAAAAAGTTTGTTGGTGAGAAGTGCTGGCATGCCCGTGAAACATGGTTCTTATTGCACGCTCTACAGTGAGCCATCTCTGTAGAAGTGTCAGAGATCCAGTCATAATTGATCTGCAGTGTCCCAGAGAAACACAGCATAGAGGGAGGGATGAAAATCACTTGCCACAAAGTTCTTTTGCATTGCTCTGAGCATACAAGCAAGGTGACTTAAAACTCATGGCGGGACATAATGCTGGGGCCAGGTAACCTGGAGAAGGGGTGCTAAGGAGACAAGAGTAGTCGTGGGCTACTGACCATCCAACCTGAATGGTGACCACCCTGGGCTCCCTGAGCCCTCTTGTCTGGATAGGTCAGAGGATTTCCATTCTTAATGGTTTCAGTCCTTGGTCTACCAACTGTGTCTGGAGTTGAAAAAAGCAAGCTAGTTATATTTTAGAATATACGATGTATGCATATATGTGTACATATATTATATAATACGTACACACATTTAATTTCATCTTCCTGTATGTCCCCTTCCCCCTTCTCATGGAAACTGCACAGCATTCGAAGAACTCAAGAATAAACACATACATGACAGGTGACTTGGTTACGTAAAATTCAGAACAGCTTTCGCTTGAAAATCAGTTACTTAGAGCTGGGTGTGGTGACACACCCCCGCAATCCTAGCTTTGCGGGCAGTATAGATGGAAGGAAAACAAGCCAGAGAGGGCTGGGAGCGTGACCCAGCGGCCGAGCACTTGCCTGGCACGGGTAGGCCCTGAGTTCAAAGCCCACTGCGGCCACACACCAGTGCCCGCTGGGCGAGGGGTCCGTATAGGTGTGGCGCTCCGGCGCCGGTGCACTCCGGGGTGCGCTGAACATGGTTCTCAGCGGCCTGGGGGACGAGCGCAGGCAGGCGCACCGCAGCGCTGGCATTACACGCGCGCACGCTCGTGTGGCAGCGCGCGCAGGGAAAGGCGTCCGAACCCGAGGGCCGCGGCCGGGCCGGGCCTGGCCGCGCACCCCCGTTCTGGGGATCCCGTTTTCCACGCTGGGGCGCCCGGCCAGCGCGACGGCGCGGGGAGCAGCGCCCGCCGGCGGCTCTCCAGGCTGCACGCCTCCCTCCCCTCGGCTCCTCCCTGCCCACTCAGGGCCACCGGGGCCATCGGCCGGCCGGAGGGGGGCGTGGGGAAGCCCCGCGGGGCAGCCAAGAGTACCGCGCCCGGGGAAACTGAGGCAGCCCTCCGCCCAGAGACGCGGGCGCAGGGCTCCTCCCTCCGTGGCACCCCGGAGGCAGATCGCCGACGGCAGCACCGGAAGTGGGGGTCCGGTCCCCCTCCCCACCGGAAGTAGGAGGTCTGGGCAAGGCCCCTCCCCTGGGGTAGGGCAGCCTGTCTTGGTGGGATCTGCGGAGTCAGTGGGGTGCACTCGGGGGTGGGAGCGCCACGGGGCTCCCCCGGCCTCCCGCCCCCGGGGCTCCCCCAACCCCGCGCCCCCCCTCCCCGGCTTCCCGCCCCCGGGGCTCCCCCAGCCCCGCGCCCCTCCCGCCCCAGGGCTCCCCCAACCCCGCGCCCCCCCCCTCTCCGGCCTCCCTCCCTCAGGGCTCCCCCAGCCCCGCGCCCCCCTCCCCGGCCTCCCGCCCCGGGACTCCCCCAGCCCCGTGCCTCCCCCCGGCCTCCCGCCCCGGGACTCCCCCAGCCCCGCGCCCCCCCCCCGGCCTCCCGCCCCCGGGGCTCCCCCAGCCCCGCGTCCCCCTCCCCGGCCTCCCTCCCCCAGGGCTCCCCCAGCCCCGTCCCCCTCCCCGGCCTCCCGCCCCGCGCCCCGCCCCGGGCTGGCATTCCCGACTCGAACCCGGCCCCCCGGTGTTTGAAGGGGCGCGAGGGTCCCCCGCGAGGCCCAGGCCTGCAGGCTTTGTCCCGGCGGGGGCCCGGGCTCCGCGCAGACTCGGCCCCTCCCCGGCTGCCCGGCGCTGTGCTGGAGCCCACGAGGGACGTGGGCCTCGCGGGAGGACCGTCCGCGGCGGACCGGGCGGGCGCGGAAGCCGGGCTCTGCAGCCCCGCCCCGGGCCCGGGCCTGGGAATTCCCGGTGCTCACCTTTCGGGCCGGCTTCCACCAGCCGGGAGCATCCGAAAACAAAAGAAAATATGCAAAGGGTTTCTAAACCCTAAGTGCTATGTAAACGTCACCTAGAAGACCCGGGCCTCTGAGCTATTGTAATTTAGATGGCGCCTCTCCTAGAAGAAAGACCTCATTAAGAAAATACAATACCAAGATAAAGTTAGGGATGGGGGTAGAGCTCCCTGCTGGAGCACTTGCCGCGCTTGCCTGAGGCCTGAGCTCATCCAGGCTTGGTAGTCAACGCGCCAGCAAAGGGTACCAGCACACGGAGAGGTACCTGTTGTAAATGTGCATTCTTACCCTTCCAGTATTTGGCCAGACTTGGTGTTAAAGAGTTCAAGTCATTGTTAACACTCATTACCTTAAATTATCTTAAACTAGAGGCCTTTGGGGGGACCAAGTGTCTGCACACACCAAGTCACTGAATCCTCAGGACAGCTGGATGAAGGATACCGTGGTTAGCACAGGAGTGTAGGGAAGACTGGAGGGGCTGAGTACCTGCTTCCCCAGGGTTAATTTCTAAACCAGTAGGTGACAAGAAGAGTGATTCAGAATGGGGCATCCTAGAACTAGAATGTGAGCTGGTGACTACAGGGTCAGTCTCTTCTCTTAGGAGAAAAGAGGATCAAGTTTCTTTGTGGAGAAATGGCCTTCTTTAAAGGAAATAGATTTGACAATGAATTGCTAGCAATCTTGCTCTTACAGGGGAAACACTGCGCCAAATATTTTACACATGGAAAAGCATTGTGCGTGGAGAATTGGGCTCAGAAAATAGGGTTGAGCTGCCTTCAGCTTCCATGAAATCCTCTCTCACCAGGAAAGGTCTCCGACTGGAAAGCAGCCTCCACAGCTCTGTCCATCTTCCCATCGGATCACTGCACCCTCCTACCGAATCCTTCATGGACTAATACCCTTGCCTGCTCTATCATCCATAATCTGTAATTCATTTCTTTAAAATTCTTAGGAAAGTGCTCTCCTTTGGTTTACAAAGGAAGTAGAACTAATGTTCATAACAAAGGTTCCATCCTGTCTCTTTGTCTTGACAGACTTCTTAACTACTCTGTGCAAAGCAACCTCTCCTCCAGGATCAGGGGTCAAGCGGGGCTATATCTGTGTCTTCCTTCATCTAGCATGGCTCCTTGTCTCTGGGCACTGTTTTGTGGGAAAGCACAGTCCAGCAGTTGCCTAGCATGTTCTAGACAAGAGGTGCCAACCTCATCCCTCTGTCCCCTGCAGAGTCTATCAACTTGAACAACTATCAGCTGGGAGTTACATCTAAGTGAGGACTAGTCAATCATTTGGAGGAAGAGTACAATACATATAGGTGGCAATTTAATTCTTTTGTGAATGGATATGTTGCTTCAAGACTTTGCACATTAATGACTATATATACATCCTGTTCAACATGTTCCTCCAATCAATGTGCTTCTCGTATCTTTCTCTTTTCATAACCCACCATTCCCAGCACCTGCACATTGTCTTCAGGGTTATTTGTAAGACCAATGAGTGTGTGAAGGATGGAGGAGCAGGTAGATGGCCGAGTCTTTCCCAAGGAAGTCTTGGGTGCTATTAAACACGTTGTCTTTTTGTGTCTTTTTGCCACCATCAGGAACGTCGGGTTCAGCTCATTCAAAGTGGTTTTTAAGGAAGCTGTGTTTGAGGGGTCTCTCCAGAATCTATCAGTCTGTTTGTATGTCACCTATCAATCATTTGGCATCTTTGGGGGCATCTATAGAGAAGCTTTCACCAGCCTGTTCAAGCACCCTGCCCGGTGAACAGTTGCTGGTACAGTGCACAGGCCCCAAACAAAACAAAAGAGATAAGCTCCTGGTGTGTGTGTGTGTGTGTGTGTGTGTGTGTGTGTGTGTGTGTGTGTGTACACTCCTAGGGCTTGAATTCAGGGCCTAGGCACTGTCTCTGCGCTTTTCTGCTTCAGGTTAGCACTCTAACATTTGACAGCTCCACTTGCAGCTTCTTGAGTGGTTAACTGGAATCATGGCTTTTTCTGCTCTGGCTGACTTTGAACTGTGATCCTCAGATCTCAGCCCTCTTCTGGCTCTCCTGGTTTCTTGTGTCTGCATGTTTGCAAACCCATCGTGTCTTTTAGTGTTATTCACATTTCACAGCTGAGAAGAAATGCACAGAGAGGTGAGCTAGCTTTCCTGTGGGCCCTGGGAGCAAACCTCCTGCTCATAATGCTCCCTGTATCAGTGCATGTGTGAGTGTGTATGCTGTGTGTGTACTTGTATATGAGTATGTCTGTGCATGCACCATTTGTAATGGCCAGTGTGTACTGAGAATGTGTGTACTGTATGTATGGGTATGTATGTGTTCTTGTGTCTGCATGTGTGTGACTGTGTTTACTGTGAGTTCATGCTTATATACCTGTAAATGTATGTGATTATGCATATTGTGATTGTGTGTGTATACTTGTGTCTTAATTTGTATGTGGTCATGTGTATTGTGACTATATATACTGTGTGATGAATGTGTGTGTACTTGTGTCTCCATATATATGAGACCATGTGTACTGTGAGCATGTATATTATGTGATTGTGTGTACTGTGTTTGAGTGTGCATACTATGCATATGAGTATGTGTACTTGTGTCTGCACATGCATGTGGCTGTGTATGCTGTGAATGTGTACTTGTGTCAACACCTGTATGTGAGTATATGTACTATGCATGTACTGTGTGATGCATGTACTGTGTCTGCACACGTGATCATGTGTACTGTGTGTACTGTGTTTGTTTGAGTGTGTACTGTGCATGGGTATACTTGTGTCTGCACATATATGGGATCATACGTTAGTTACATCTTAGCAGATGTAACTAGAGCTAGTCAATGTGCTGGACATAATTTCTTCCTGCCAGAAGCCTGCAGCTCCTGGGACTCAGTTTCTCTCCCCAGGCTGTTAGGGCTTGTTCCTTCTGCCTCTCCCTGCCCCTCCCAAGGTAATGATGAGGTTTCCTGGGGGCAGGGTCAACATCTCTGTATTTTCTTCCCTGGGGTCTGTTACCTGTGTCTCTTCTAGAAAACCCTTGCTCAGTAAGCACAGGGAGGCCGGTGTGTGAGGCCCACTGCTCCACTCCAAGGCAGGAGACCCCCTGCCAAGGTCGAAGCTCACCTTCTTCAGAGCAGTGCAGGCCTGGAAGGCTCCAGGCCCTGCCCCCTCCAGCCCTGCCCTGCGATTCACCTCTCCCCAGCCCTGTTATCCCTGGGACAATTAATCAGCCAAGTTGATGGAGCCTCGGAGCCCTGGGATCCCAGCGCCCAGCGGGACCTGGGGTCACTTGCAGGATTGCCTCCCTCCCCCGCGGTCTCCCCGCCCTCCACCTCCCAGTCTCTCAGGAGCTGGAGTCATGGCACCCGGGAAGGGAGGAGGTTGTTGTGTGTGTCCCTGTTTCCTGTGCTCTGCGTTCTGTTATCTAACAGTAATAGGACTTACATAACAGTCCTAATAAATTTCCCCTCTAATAACAGAAAATTAAAGCGCATTATTAATATTGGTATTTTGTTGCCCACGGCGCATGGTATTAAATTTGCGGATTTCTCAAAAGAGTCTCCCACTTTAGCTGGAGAACTACAAAGAAGATGGGGGTGGGGAGGGACAGAGCTGAGGCAGGTCTCCCCATGGGCTTCCGGTGGGCACAGGGTCGGGTGGTCACAGTGGCCGGCGATGGGTGATGATTCCTAAGGTCTCCACACTCACTGCTGTGGCCCGAAGTGCCCAGATATGGCCGGTTCTTGGGTCAGATAAACAAAATATCCTTTGCCTTTGTGCGGGTCTCGGTCCATGAGGCGGTGCAGCCTGGGATAAAGTACAGGATGTTTGCCCTTGCATCTCAGGAAGCACACCTTGAAACTTGAGCCCAGAGGTGGTTTTGAAGGCTGGGAAGAGCTCTTTCTCCCAGAGTCCCAGGCTTTATAATGGAGGCCTGACCTAACCTGAGCCAGTTGACACTTAGCTACTTTTGTTTAAATGTTAAAAGTGTTTACTGAGCATTCCCAGGAAGGGGCACAAGATTAGCAACTCAAATACATGCAGGGAAACATCAAGTACAAGCTCTTAAGTGAGTTCTAATCCCAGGGGCTCTGCTGGCTGGAGCACCTGGCCTCAGAGCTAAAAAGGCCGCTCCGTGCCCCACCCCCACCCCACTACCATAAATCCTTCCAGCCCTGAGGGAGGGAGGAGGGGGGGAGGGGGAAGAGGCTGGACTGCAGTGGGACTGGCCCTTCAGCTCTCCCTTCCCTTGGAATTGTGGGGAGTGGACCCCAGCTGGAGGGACTGGCCGTTAGGAAGGGGAGGTGACCTGCATCTGAGATCGCCACTAGACTCAGAGCAACCTGCCATCTTGTTGCTGTGGTGGAGGACATGTTTTTGAGAACAAGTTTTGGGTCTCACTGTTACACAGGCTGGACCTCAGACTTTTGATCCTATTCCAACCCAGGATACAACCTGTCAGCTGAGTACATATTTTCCTTTTGGGGACCTATTCTGAGGCTCTGTGGATGGAAAGCCATGAGGCGTGGGTGTGTCCCCATTCCAGCTCCACCCCCCCCTTCCAGTTGTGCTGTACAACATCAGCAGGTACGTCAGGACACCGCGGAGAGTGACCAGTAAAGGGCAGATCTGTGTCCTGATTCCCAGGCTTGAGGAATGGGGCTCATTAGGAAACAGGGTATCTGAAGATGAGGCAGTTAGGACAAGGTTATTTCAAGGACACCTGACCCCGCAGGACTGGTGTCTTTAGACACCAGAGAAGTCTGGGCAGAGGGCGTGCGCAGGTCCTGCCTTGTGAAGGCTGTGGTTCTAAAGGCAAAGAGTGGCCTGCAAATCTCCAGGAAGCAAAGAAACCCTGGAACATAGCTTCCCTCCCAGCTTCGGGAGAAAGTGGCCCTGCCCATCCCTGGACCCGACTTCTGGCCCTCAGAGCTTGGAGGAAATGAGTTTTTCAGAAAGAGCTGTTGGCAGCTTCTGTGTCAGCTGGCCTGTGAAGCAAGGGAGGACAATTGCTGTCCTTCTCCCTGGGGGAGACAGCCCCAGGCCCCTAACCAGCCTGGAAACCTGGGGCCACACACCATACTGAGCCCTCTAGAGACTATGTCTCTCTCTCTCTCTCTCTCTCTCTCTCTCTCTCTCTCTCTCTCTCTCTCTCTCTCTCTCTCTCTGTGTGTGTCTCTCTGCCTCTCTGTCTCTGTCTCTGTCTCTCTCTGTACTTAAGCTTGATATATAATTAGCTATAGTAAGAGATTGGCCATAAAATAGAACAATTATTGTTATATGGGAAGTCAGTCTCAAGAAACAGAGAAGCCACGTTTTGAGAGGTCGAACCACCAGGAGTCCACTAGAAAGCCAGTGACTGCAGCAGACAGATCTCCAGAAAATTTGCAGCAACATTAACATGGTTAGAAAACGGAGCCATGAGGGTAGCAACACAAAGAAAGAGCAGAAGACCAATATGGTTCCAGCAGACCAGACCAACTCCAATGGAGAGCTGACTCGGGACGCCACGGAGACCTGAAAAGAGCCAGGAGATCCCAGGCATGGTGCTCCCTGGTGCCCGAGGAGCTCAGGGTCACAGGGAAGGTGAGAGGTCATGGAACAGGACTAGAAGGTCCCTTAACCTGTTGTCCAAGTCCTTGTCCAATAGTCTCTTCTCCACCTCACTCGCGCCCCTCCCTGGCTCTATTTCTATCATTGTCTTTTCATGCCTTTCTCTGAGTTTTGAGTACCTCCCTGAGCTTTGGGCAAGCAAGGCCCTTTCTAAACCTCACTTGTCATCCTTTCGTTGTATTTTCTTGCAGTAGAGATGAAAAAAAAAAAGTGAGTGTGGGGATGGGGAGGGGAGGAGAAGGCCGAGGTCACCTTGGTGCCCCTTCCCCCTCCACCCCTGCTGTCTCCCAACTCTGCCTCTAAAAACCCTCCCCCAACAGACCCTTCCCTTCTGTTCTCCTCTTCCAGACTTTCCTCCTTCACCCCCTCTTCCACCCCTCATCTCCTCCGCCCCCAGACCCTCCTCCTCCTAGGCTCCTCTCCTCCTCTGGGCTTTCTCCATCTTCCATTTATGTCCTCCTCCTCCTCCTCTTCTTCCTCTTCCTCCAGACCCTCCTCCTGCTCCAGACCTTCTTTCTCAACTACCTCTTGGTAGTTCTTGAGCTGACTCTCTGTTGCTTCCTTCCCCCTCTCCTCTCTTCTCAGATACAATGAGTAAATTGGTTGACTAACCAATGCAAGCTATTATGTTTACAATATAGCATTATGTTTAGAATATAGGATGGATAAAGAAAATTAACCGAGGTGGTTATTCAGGGGCAGAGGTGATCAGAGATACAATTTGATTTTCCGGTATGATCGTTACTCCCAAGGGGTTTCAAAAAAGATCTCACTGGGGACTGGGAAGGTGGCTTAGTGATAGAAGTGCTTGCACAGCATACATGAAGCCCTGGGTTCTATTTCTCAGTACCACATACACAGAAAAAGCCAGAAGTGCACTGTGGCTCAAGAGTGCTAGCCTTAAACCAAAGAAGCTCAGGGACAGTGCCCAGGCCCTGAGTTCAAGCCCCAGGACTGGCAGAGAGAGAGAGAGAGAGAGAGAGAGAGAGAGAGAGAGAGAGAGAGAGAGAGAGAGAGAGAGAGAGAGAGAGAGAGAGAGAGAGAGAGAGAGATCTTGATTCTTCTTTAGAGGAGCTGAGAAGTAGTTCAGCTACTTTCAAAGCATCATACTACAAATTAACAAGCATGCCAATGTAGCCCTTCCCCCGCCCCCCCCACTGAAAATAAAGCATATGAAATTGGCGCAGGTAGCAACCCAAAGACATGACCTTAGGCTATTAGGAGGAATATGAAAGGTACTTAAAATCTGCTCTTGCTTGGGTCTCCTTAGGCTAACTAAAAGCAGAAGAGCTTGGCGTCTCTGCCTCCATTTTGGGTGTGTATCTGCTCTAAGCCATTCTCTCTGCAGTAATTTTACAAACATTCTGGAATCCTGGAAAGGTACGGCCCACCAATAACTACCCCTAAAGACAATAAAGCGTCCTTACCTCAGAACACCTGTCGGCAGAAATGGCCTGAGCAGTCACAGAAGGCCAGCAACGTCTCTGAGCCCCTCTGGAGAGGGTCCTGCAGGCCATTGTGCTGTTTTAACTCTGCGTAGCTTCTTCTTCCTCTCATTTTCCCTCTTCAACTTGAAGTTCAGATCTGTACCCTGGAACAGGGCCCAAGTTGTATTGAAGTGCTGTCTACTCCTAGCTGTCCTGTTATCTGTCTCCTTTTTCTGCCCCTTCATCATCATGCTGTTTATTTGACATCTAGGGGTGAGTGGTTGGGCCTGACCCGTGCAATGCTTAGAAATTGGGCCTGGGCTCGAAAACCTCTGGTTTTATGGTGAATTATACTTTTGACATCTGACCATTGTTATTGGAAAGATGGGTGTACAAATGCAGGGAAGAGCTGGCTCCTGTCTCCAGAGTGGGCTCCGGTGCTTCCCCCTGGGCCTTCCAGATCTCCCAGACAGACTTCTGTCCACCTGGTGTCTGCTGCAGGCCCCATTGCTCCTGTCCTCCTGTGCTGGGACGGCCTTCTCTGTCATGGCCAAAGTTTACCCCCTCGAAATCCAGCCACACTGTCCTGCAGCCTGGGTGGGCTCACTTGCTGCCTTTTGCGGCTTTTCTAAGATGGCCAGCCCATTTTTCTCTGTGGAAGGATTTCCTTTGCCACTGAGCAAATAGCTCAAGTACCTGCAAACATGGAGAGGAGGGGGAGGGAAGGTATTTGGAAAAAAATTCTCTTCTGGTGACCACATTCTCTCGTCTCCTTCTCAGATTTAGATTCTTGCGGACTGAAGATACCGAGACCACTCCCTGCCCTCCCCCTCCAGGGAAGAAAATACTGTAGATTTCTTGTGTTGTGGACATCAGTGACTATTGAGCCATTGTATCTATGCCAACCTTCCTCATGACTATGCTCTGGTACTTTCCTCTAAGGCTCCTTGATTGCTGCGTTGTTTTCTGCTTAGTTTTCAGATTTCTTTAAAATTCCAGGTGTCTCTTCGGTCTCATTTCTCACTTTCCCAGGCCTTCTCCCCGTCTTTGGGGATCTGGGTGTGAATGTGCACTGGAGGCATCTGAAATGAACTCAGTGGTCAACTTTGACCCTTCTTACGTGCTCTTCCTCTTCTCTCTCTCTGTTCCCAGCCTCCCCATAAGGCTTGACTCTGCTCCTGATGCCCCAAGCCAGTTCAGAAAGACCCCAGCCACAAGGCTTGCCTCTTGCTTCTCTTCTCCAGGAGCCGGGCTGGCAGCCACGGGCTGGGAACCTGCAAGGACTCCACAGAGGGCTTCTCAAAGGGACTCCCTCTGCTCCAGGGCCACAGCAGCCTGGAGAGTCCTGCACTCGGAAGTGCTCTGTCCCCAGGCTCGGCCTCCACAGGTGGCTGGGCTGTCTATACCCCAGCTGCCTGGCTTCCTTCCTCCTCTGCCTAGAACTTCCCAGCTCAGGTGCAGGCAGTGACTCCATGTACCTGACTCCAACCCTCTCTCTTCATGACACACGCACACACACACACACACACACACACACACACACCATGGACATGTGTGCACAAGCATCCATGTGCATGTAAGACACATGTACACGTACACATGTGCACACACATGCACACACATGCACACACATGCGTGCACTCATACACACATACGCCCAAAGCAGAGTCTTTCCAGCCCTTCTGAGCAAGCCCACCACTCTATGCCAACTCCATCATTGGACTGGATTTGTGGGCACCTTTGTGCCTTGCTCTCGGGCTCCTGCATTCCTGTCCTCCTCTCTGTCACACGGGTGTGGCCTGCTCTTTAGCTTCTTGGGCTTCTCAGAAGCAGAGGATGCAGATTCACTCCTTTCTGCCTACTGACTGCACTTGTCTTTCCTGCCTCATTTGTATTCTCCAGAACTTCAAGCCCTCCCTGGCCGCTGCTCCACCCCTGCCGGCCCTTTCCCTGGCCGCTGCTCCATTGGAGTCCGGGCTGTGATGCACACTTTCCATTGGTCCATCGCCACTGTCCATCAGTCTGTCACCACTGTCCATTGGTCTGTCCAACCCAGCTCTGGGTTTGATCTTCTCAGTTACTATCTTCTGTTCCATCCATTCCCAGTCCAGATTCTGTACCAGGCTGTGGGTTTCTGTCCACATATGCTCTCTGCACTGTTCACAAACCTACTCAATATATGTTATGGAGCTGAGTGAATGAAGGGGTAAGGGAGCTCTGCTTGAGTGAATGAATGAAGGGTAAGGGAACTCCACCTGAGTGAATGAATGAGTACAGAAAGGCTTCTTTCTCAATAGAACCACCCAAGCCACTGAAGCTGTAAGTGAATAGAGATCCCCCCTAATAGGAAATGTCATTTCTTGGTGAATTAATAGATGGTGATTAAAGTTTACTTCTTTACTGCACTTCTTCTTTTCTTAAATGTGCTTCTTACCTTTTGGTGGCACCAGGCTAGTGTTCTACTTGAGCCACCTATAATCCTGGTTTGTTGGATAGTGGTTACTTTGGAGATAGAGTCTAGGGAACTTTTCTGCCTAGGCTGGCCTCAGATTGTGATCCTCCAAATCCCAGACTCCTGAGCAGCTGCGGCTACAGCCATGAGCTACTGATGTGTAGTTATGTCCTTTCGACTTTAATGTTTTGTTGCTGTTGTTTCGTCATGGGATTTCCAGAGTCTTGTGCATACGGGGCCAGCTCTCTACTACTGAGCTGTAACACCTGCTCTGTGACCAAGTCCCCGGACAATAGGTCCAAGCAAGACAGGACAAAGATGCTTCTTTTCCAACTTCATGTCTTATTATCTGAGCTGCAGTTTGCCTTTTAAGAACTCTGGAGCACTCTGTCCCGAGAGGGCTTGCATGTTCATGTGTTTGAACTTCCCAGAAGTGAACGACCCGACTCTGTGGTTAGTCTGGCTTCACCTCAGTGCCCCAGGGTGACACGGTGGGGTGCTGCTGCTGGCACTCACCCAGAATGTACGGAGACACCAGCCGGCACCTTCCCTCCTTGCTCTGTGCTGGGATTGCTTCTGCTTCTGGCTGGCTGGCTGGCTGTGATGCCCTGGAGCCTGGCACACTGAGCTCCGGGTTGGTGGCTGCTGTAAATCAACTTCAGGTCACCGGTACACACAGGCTTTCTTGGGGGATCTCCACCATTCCGGTGGCCAAAACAAGATGTAGGGTTCTTGCTCTTCCTCCTCCTCCTCTTCCTCCTCCTCCTCCTCCTCCTCTAATGAGGTAAAACTCCCTGTGTGAACAGACCCAAGGACCCATTCTTACGTGGCTTGGGGCTTTTTGCCTGGACTCCCAAAGGCTGGAGATTCTGACTGGATACCCCTGTCCACCCAAGGCCAGCAGCACACTAAGTCTTGCTTCATTCCTGCCAGGGTCTTTCTGATTGACTTCTCAGGCATAGGCAACTGACAGGAATAAGCCAACCCTACCACTGCTAATAAAGCAGATGTCTGATGATAGGTTTCCTTGTGATAGGGCGCTGCTGGTGCCCTCCGTTTCCCACCTATGTGGTATGGTTTGGTGGAGAGCTGACTGTGTGTGGTGTGGTTTGGTGGAGGGCTGGCTGTGTGTGGTGTGGTTGGTTTGGTGGAGGGCTGGCTGTGTGTGGTGTGGTTGGTTTGGTGGAGGGCTGGCTGTGTGTGGTGTGGTTGGTTTGGTGAAGGGCTGGCTGTGTGTGGTGTGGTTGGTTTGGTGGAGGGCTGGCTGTGTGTGGTGTGGTTTGGTGGAGGGCTGGCTGTGTGTGGTGTGGCTTGGTGGAAGGTTGGCTGTGGCTGGTGGGCATCTGTCACAGCCTCCTTTCCAGTTTCATGTACCCCTGAAGGCTTGTTGGAGGCTGTTGTGGCCTTGCTGGCCCTGGGGGATGGGAATGGAGGTTTAAGGGGGGAGGGCAGATGGGGGTGGTGTCTGGCATGCAGGCATTGAGGCCACTGGTTCAGGGCAGAGCCACAACAGTGTCCCTGGGGGCAGGAGTGCCTGGCCTGGTCACCTCCGCACCCCCGCTGCATCCTGGGCGTTTTTGGGCCTCTCTGACCTCCAGATCTCCCATGGGCCTCACACCCTTTCCTCAGAAGGCAGACTGAGGATGGAGTCAGGCTGGACCCTTGGCACTTGGAGCAGTGCCGAAGTCTGGCCCTTTCTGTGACCACCTGAAGGTCAATGAGGGGCTCGTGACTGAGGGGTGACCATCTGAAGGTCAATGAGGGGCTCGTGACTGAGGGGTGGCCACCAGAAGGGAAGCAAGGGCCTCACAATTGAGGGGTGACCGCTGTAAGGACAACCAGGGGTTGGCGATTGAGGGGTGACTTGCCACAGAGACAGAGCCTTCTCCCCGGGTGTGATCCCAACACACGGGGTGAAGTGTTGGCTAAGGAAACGGTGGAAACCTGAGCCAGTTTCTTCCTTCATCATGTTGCAAGCTAGTTTTTTTATAAACAGGAGGGAAGGGGGGGGTGCATGGGTGGAGGAGCGGTCACCCATGGGATTTTATGCCTTTTGATGGGAGATCTAGAGTCAGTTGGATCTAATGCCCGTGAAATAACTTCTCTTAACCTTCCTTCAAAAGCCAAGCTTAGCTGGTCACTACTGGCTCATATCTGCAATCACAGCCGTAACTGAGGATTGCGGCTCCAAGTCAACCTGTGCAGACACATCTGCCATGATCTCTTATCTCCAATTAACCAGCAAAATGTCTGGAAGTGAGGTTGTGGTTCAAGTGGTGGTGGTGGCGAAGGAACACCCTAAGGAAGAACACAGAAACAAAACAAAACAACAGCAACAAAAGCCAAGCTTGGCACGAGGTTAGCTCTAGAGCCAGCGTTCACGGAGCTCAGGCTGCCTTTGAAAGCTGTCTTGTGGAGTCTGCGGCATGCCAAAACCCAAAGGGCACTTTCCAGAAGGGAAAGGGGCCCTTTAAGCCCCCACGTGAGCCTCCCAGTTACTCAGGGAGTTCCACTGGGGGGCTCAGCCTCCAGGGTTCAAAAGTTCAACTTCAAGGGTTCAGCGGCTGTCAACCCAAATGCCCAGGGAACAGGAAACGGCAAGATAAATCTACCATGTCCATGCAGGCAGCCAGCAAACCCAGACAAGTGGGCTTTATTTATGGGTTTCAATCTCAGCCATTTACTGTGTGTCCTTGAGCAAGTTACTTAAACTCCTTACCTGTCTCTGTGCAGTACACAAAGCAAACAGCTGTAGGAGCCCTGGGCCAGCCGGGCACTGGGTGGAGGGAAGCAGGAGAGAGTCTGTCTTTCCACCTCCACTCCCTTCCTCCTCCTCAGCTCCTTGAAGTTGGTGGAGAGAGGCTTTGTCCCAGAGGGTCACAACTGAATCCTTAGCACATCTCACCTTAGGCTGACCTTGAAGTTAAATGCAGAGTATTAACATACTTTGTGATTAGTGAACTTTTATGACTCACCTGCCAAACGCACAGAGAGGGCAAGGACAAAGAGCCAACTTTGAAGGAGCTTCTCAACGCCCGTTGGCTCTCCCAGCAAAGAGAATTCCAGAGAAACAACTATTTTTATGGATAATGAGCCACACCAGCCTCCTTCAAAGTAACCTGTCAGAAGTGCAGAATAAAAGCATTCGAATTCCAATACACGCCAATTCATTGTTCATATGTTTCTGTCTGGCTTTCACTTGTTACTGATATCAAATCCGTTGACCTTCACTACCCCTATCAGTGTAATTTTAAAGAAAGCTTTTTAAAATGAAAGTTAAACAATCATCTCTGTCTCCCCTAGAATTCGATGCCATAGTGTGAGCTTCTACAGTAACCCACCCAGAATTTATTTTGGAATGCTCTATAATGCATGGTTAGCAACATCTATCTTCCAAGCAGTCAATTTTCCCAATTCAGTGGATGAACACATTTATGGGTTCAAGAAAATGGCAAAAGAAAACAGCCTGGGTGTGGAGGGTGGAGGGGTGGGGACGGGGGAGGGGGGGCAGTGCCCAGCTTCTCGGGAAGGAAAGCTGGCTGCCAGGCATTAAGGACAGGTGAGCAGCTGGACAGCACTGGACAGCACTGGACATCTGGTCTATGGGCGGGGCTCTGAGCTCTGCGCAATTGATGGGTAGGTAGGAAAATTCCCAAAGAAGTTGGTGCACTTTGGAAAGTTGACCTGCTTTCTTTGGCCACATAAAAGACGTGGGAAACAAGAATTCCCTTTTCCTAAAAGTTTCCTATACAAGAAGGTTGTCTCCGTGGAGTAATGCATTGATATTTAAATGGGCCTGCCTTGGGTTTGTATGTCCTGGGGTGCTGAAAGGGACTTACCCTGCTGGTCCTGCCCAGAGAGAGCTGGCAGCTTCCCCAACTTTCTCCTTTCAGCTGCTTGGCTGAGGACCCAAGGGTGGAGAGTGTGGTCTGTCCTCAGGACAGCTTGGTGCCTCTTCAGCCCTCTCTGCAGAAGATTCTGGGCACTGATTCAGTACTTTCAGAGGCCGGAAAGAGCCAGCGCCCAGCAGTGCAGAGCGCGGCAGTCCTGCAGAGATCCAGGTCGCCGGTCACCCTCTGACAGTCTCAGGAACACAGTCTGAGGAAGACGCGGCCTCAGAGAAGGCCGGGCACACCAAGACCACCAGATGGTATTTGAGAATCACACCTTGGACCTCCAGAAAATTTTGATCAGTTGTGGTTATGAGCCAGCTGTTAGATGGTCCTTGAATGTCAATGTCTTCTATTCATTCTAGTTGGTATAAACCCTGAAGCTCTAAATCAAGGTATGTATATATATATATATATATATATATATATATATATATATATATATATATATATATACATATATAATTTATTTCTACTCTATGGATTCTTGCTGGTTTTCATTAACTTTATAGAATTCAGTTTTCTACCGAGGCACCTGAATGTGGCTGGTGTTAACAGATGACGTGTGTCCTGTAATATCAAGCAGGTACTTATAGGCATCTAGCACTAGCTGGGGTCATTCACTATATTCTTTCCTCAAATTTGAACAAAAACACCAAACTGGATCCGACAGCCTAGTCCCTTTATCCATCTCCTGTCCATGCTGCCACCACTCACCACAGCACAACCTATCCCAGGACATCTCGTGAACATTTCTCCTCCCTTTCCCTACACTCAGTGTCTCACATTTTGGAGCAGTCCATGGATGCCAACACATGCCTTTAACTTGCTGTCTCTTCAACCAATGACATAATCAAGCCACAAAGAAAAATCATGTTCTGCAACCTGTTTCTCCTTGAGCTATTATCTCATGGTATGTGTGTGTGTGTGTGTGTGTGTGTATGTGTGTGTGTGTGTGTGTGTGTGTGTGTGTGTGTGTGTGTGTGTGAGAGAGAGAGAGAGAGAGAGAGAGAGAGAGAGAGAGAGAGAGAGAGAGAGAGAGAGCATACTAGGGCTTGAACCCTGAGTCTGGTTCACTGTTCCTGAGTTTGTGTGCTCAAGGCAAGTGCTCTACCACTTAAGCCACAGTTCCACTTCTGGCTTTTTGGAGGTTGATTGGAGATAAGAGTCTCATGACTTTCCTGCTCACGATACTTCAAGTCACAGTCTTCATATCTCAACCTCCTGAGTAGCTAGGATTACAGGTATGAGCCACCAGTTCCAGACTCATCCCTTGTATTTGATTAATTAATTAATTAATTTTTTGGTCTGTTGTAGGGCTTGAACTCAGAGCCTGGGCCCTGTCCCTGAGCTCTTTTGCTCAAGGCTAGAACTCTGTCCACTTTGAGCCACAGCACCATTTCCTGTTTTCTGGCGCTTCACTGGAGACAAGAGTCTTGGGAAGAAGGTCTGGAATAGTAACAAAGCCGGGGCTCTGACTTGCTCAACATTTTCCAACAGAATCTCAGGGTTTGGGGAAACCAGAGAGAAGGAACAATTTTAGGAACTGCCGAGTCTGACTTGGGAGAAGCCCAAGGGACTCCCACGCCTCTGAAGCCACCTTTGGGAGGGTTGCTAGGGGCTCTGAGGACAAAATGACAGGCATGCATTTACCAAGTCCTGGCCACGTCCAGAGCTGGCTTGCACACTGCCTTGTCATACTTCTAAAGTGCTAGTCACTTGGGTGCTTGGCAGAGTCCTGCTTCAGCTGGCCAGCACTCTCCCGGGTTTCCTTGTGGATGGAGCCACTGTCTGTGGCCCTGGAGGAAGCTTCTAGCTCTCCGTGTTCCCGCCCATGCTTCACTTCCTGCTTCCTCGTCTCATGCTTCAGCCTTTCTACATCAGTGTGGACTCCCAACGCTGGCAGCCAGTTTAAAACCAAACACTTTTCCCACTTTAGAAATGTTGGTCTCAGGGGAAGACGGTCTGAGAAACTCCATGTATTAAGATAATGTTTAAAAATGAGGCAACACTTAATAGAGTGTATTAACCATCATGACAAAATGAGGAAGCGGAGTCTAAAATGCATTGGAGAATGGGCCCTTTAGCTCCTCAGCTCCACACACAGTGGAGATGCCAATGTGATTTACACGTGAAGCTCTTGTAACCTTTGAGCCCAAGATTCTCTAACATGCTCCACATGTTCGTCTGCCCCAACGCTAACCTCACATTTCAAAGGCAGCCATTAGGGACGAGGTTGATGTCAACCAGATGGCCTCAGGTAGGCTTTCTCCGTTTTATTGATGCTGCTCGTGCAGTGGAAAAGCCATGTGGGAGTCTTGAGTAATGTGAACAGGGCCCGTGTCACCGGATTCAAACCCGGCGTGGTGATGTTGGGTGAGACTTGTGACCCCCAGCCTGCACACTCATACGCTTGCAATAACACCACACACCCCAGGTAGCCACGGCGGCTCACCGCGAAAGCTTGCTGTTCTCGAGGAGGTTCCTTGAAGAATGGCCGTTGTGCCTCTTGCACAGGCAGAAGAGCTTCAGTGAACTTCCCGGTCCCGTGGGGATTCTTGAGATGGAAATACACAGAAAAGACATGGCGATGAACTTCCGCCTGCTCGTTTCTTCACATACTCCTAAGCAAACAGTACCACCTACGTGGGCACTTTTGTGTCACACAGTGTTAGCTGGCACAAGCCACAGACTCCATTCCACACAAAGGAAGGTGACACCAGTGAGTGCTCCGGGAACATGGCTTTTGGAAATCTAGTTTAGGAGGAGGTTGCTTTTGCTGGGGTACTGGGAAGACATCTAGAAGTTGTAGCAACCCCAAGTACGTGGTCATGAGTTCACATCCTGCTTCTGAAGAAAAAGAAAAGGAAAAGCAGAGCTGAGACTGGTGTACAGGATGCAGATACAGGGACCCCGGCCCAGAGGTGGTGACAGGAAATGGGCTCGGCTGCCTTCCCTGTGAGATCAGATGTGCGTGTGCCAATTCTGCCTTCACTTTCTTTACCATCCACAAGATGGTCTGCAAGTTTGGGAGGAACGCACTGAAGTGCTCTGACGGTCCACACACGAACATGAACACACACAGCATCCGTGGTCCTCCGGAGCCATCCTTGCCCGGGTCATCTGCACCTTCTCCTGCCCTGGTTCAGGCCTTGACAAGTGTGAAGGAGGCAGGCGAGTACTCAGAGCGTTTATCCAGCAGCAACCGGAAGTGTGCTCTAGGCCTGCATCTCCCGCCGCCCGGCCCTGGAAAGAGCACAGCGGCTTCCCCTGCACCACACAGAGCTCCTGAGAATGGCAGGGCATCTGTCTCTACCGCCTCCATTTCCCAGCGTGTGTTCTGTGGCTGCCGAGCCTGGGCCAGGGCTGCCACAACCAGCAGGCAGGTTGTACACATCCTCCCAGCCCAGGGTACTGCCTGAGCCGTGGGAGCCGTCTGTGGTCACGAATGGGGTCCTCCCAGCCTATGTCCCAGGAAGACAGGGCTGGAGGAGCTTGGTGGGTATCGACTGCAATGTTCTACAAGTGCGTGCCCTCAAGGGGGGTACATGTGCACACATGCACGCACACACACATGCACACATGTGTGTGGAGGCACACACAATACCCTGTCCGTGTCTCAGCACAGCATGGAGAGGCTGAGATGCTGCTTCTTGAGGAAGTATGTGATGTGAGCTCCGCTTCCAGGCCTGAGCACACAGCCTGGCAGTGTGGACGGGACGGGTCATTGCGCAGCGAGCCGTAGCCTCCCCGGCAGCCTGAATCCCGCCATCGCGTCCAGCCCTCCCTCCTTCCTCCCTGACCCCTTCTGCCTTCCTTTAAACCTTGAACCCAGAAATGGGCAGGCCAGGAAGCAGATTGAGGAGATAACTAATCATTCACAGGAAGCTATTAAAAAAGAACAACCCCCCCCCATGTTATAGAAGCCTATCTACCATGACTTTTCAAACATTTATGAATGAATTTTAAGAGGAGAACCCAACTGCCATGTAAAATCTTGCCTCTTCGGCTATGTGGAGGAGAGAAGTCTGGACAGAAAGCACACATCCTTTCTTCCCGGCCAATCACTCTATAAATTAAAATGCTGAATGATTTATATAAAAGTCCTTTTATCTTAGGTCATAACAGAGATTTAGCCTCCTTCTTCCAAGGTCATAGGCAGTTTATATGAAGTCAGACAATGTGAGCATCAGTGCCCTGTTAAGACTCTTTCCTGAGTAACTCTCAGCTTCCCTCCTTCCCATGGGCGGGAGCTGGGTGGAAGAGGTGGGCGGGAGAGCTGGCCGGCAGGCTGACCCAGCAACCATCTCCCGCATGAGGTAATCACGGGGCAAGTCAGATTTTACTATTGAGGAAATTAAACTGAAACCCATCTTAGAATGCTGTGTGGGACACCAAGGGCAGATTCTGAATTAGTGGTAAATGGCACTTAAGCTGGTGACCAATATACAACCCCAGTGCCATCCAAAACAACTCTATTTCAGACAACACCTCCTTTCTCCATGCTACCTGAGTGCTGGGTTAAGGAGTTTTCCTTAACCTTGTCTTGATCCTACCAAGTCCTGAGAATAAAACTGTCTCTCAGACTTGGCCGGGTTGAGACACGGAACCCGTCTGACAAGATTCTGATGGTATTGTGACCTGATGTACTTGAAAGTCCCTGAGCCAGTGATGATCGGTGTTTTGGGTATCTGCTATGGTGGAGTTCTTTCCATGGTTGTGAGGCATCCACAGACCGACCACCCATCTCCAGGGAGCACCTGCTGTCCAGAGCACACTTCCTGTCTTTATGGAGCTGGGAGGAGGGAAAGGGCATGGGAAAGAAATGTTTCATAGAGGAAGGTTAGCAGGGGCTCGGTGACTTGAGGAAGCAGGAAGTAAGAAAGGCTGATGGCGTGTGTCCAGGAGAAAGGGAGATTGACCTTACCACTGCTCGGGGTCCTTGTTTGTAAGTGAACAACATGTTACACATTGCACACCTTTTATTAAATGGCATACACATCACTGCACAGGTTTGCTTAATTGCTGGGCCATTTGTCATAGCTCTGAGCCTTGTTTTGATCGTCTCTGTGGATGACACCGGGATCATCCTCATCTCCTCATCTCGCCATCCCCACGTTTTAAATTAAAATCTCTTTCGTTCTGGGTTTATTGGCACAGTCCTGTGTCGCTGTGTGCATCTTGCTTCCACTTAACTTGCTTCTGTCTTAAACATTGTCTTAAACATCTTACCCACGGGCCTTGACCCTGGTTTTGCTCCCTCATGGGCCTGCTTTCTTACATGCCTTGCCTCTCATTCTACCCCAGAGTTTGTTTTGTTTTGTCGGTTGTGGAGCTTGAACTCAGGACCTGGATGCCGTCTCTGAGTTCTTCTGCTCAAGGCTAGAGTTCAACCACTTTGAGCCACAGCTCCATTTCCGGTTTTTGAATGGTTAGTTGGAGATAAGAGTCTCACGGGGGACTTTTCTGCCTGGGCTGGCTTTGAACCTTGATCTCCAGATCTCAGCCTCCTGAGTAGCTAGGTTTACAGGCGTGAGCCACCAGCGCGCCCGGCCATCCCAGAGTTTTTTAAGTCATGCACTGTCTCTACACTTTTGTTCTTCTTGGACAAGATGATTTTATCATCCTTCCTTGTAGCCCCATTTGGGCTGTACCTCCCTTCCCACACCTCTTCCCAGCACTCAGGCAGAAAGCCCTGCATCCAGCTCCTGGGGAGAAACACCCAAGGTCCCTCCCTCATCTCCCAGATGCAGAGGGGAGAAACTCTGCTCTAGGTTTGGCATCTGGCCTAGAGTAGGTGCCCCTGGCTGTCGGCAGCCTTCCACGGACAGGGCCATCCTGGTGCGTGTTGCTTAGGCCACTTCTGTTTCTGTGTGTTGTTTTCCAGATTGAACCTCAGGCTTAGTTCTGATTCGTTCTTACCTCACTAGCAGCACTCCAACACCGATAGGAGGAGCATGCCCATTGAATAATAGGCACACAAATGAATGAGATGTTTCCACAGACAGTGTTGCTTCTCCTTTTCATTTTTGTGTCATACTAGCTTAATGTTATACGAATGTATTATGTCATGATTTATGAGTATAAATGGGCTCATAACTTAGATGTTGTTCTCAAAAAAACTTAAGCACACACATATATAAGTATATACTTACGTACATACATATATATTCCAAAGGAAATGGAACATAAGCAGATTTTATTCTTAGGATCAGGGTACCTGGTTTTATTCCCTGCTGCTGACCTTGCCTCTTTGTGGCCAGCCAGCTAAATCTCTCCATAATTCAGTTTGCTATCTGCAAAATGACAGGATTGAGTGAAGTAGTTAAGGTTTCCTATCACTTTAAAAGGCTGTGATTTTTTTTTCCTCCTACAATTTGAATGTGGTTTTCAAATTTACTTGATGGTTATGTACGATCCTATCCCACTGGGAATGCGTTCAAACCCATTGTACTTGGAAAAATCACGTGGAACTTTTACTCAACGCCAAAAACATCTTAATTACCTGCTGTCTTTTAAAATATTCTTCCCAGTGGACACATATTGGCAGGGGGCTTCTAGAGGTAAGAAGCTAGAGAGAGGGATGAGCAGACAATTTTCCTAAAACCCCGCATCTCACTTGCAATTATTTTCTGTTGGTTTGTGCAGTTTTATTCCCCAAACCTGTTTCCCTAATTAAGCAAGAAAGCCTTTTGGCAAATACAGACGATGTAAAAATGAAAAATAATCAGCATAAAACTGTCTAGTGAACGCTACTACGAGTGCAGATCTGCCGTTTGCAGTAGAGCTGGGACCTGTCTCCAAGGGACTGGGGACAGAGCGTGGGTTTGTCTTTCTGGCAAAGCAAGGAGGACGCACCTGCAGCTGGAGAGAGAGCCCTAGGAGGGTAATTAGAGTGAAAGCATTCTGTACCACCGATAGGCATTTGTTTTCAGCATTTGATTCTCCTTGGCTTTCCTGCTTTTCTTAAAATGTCCAGTAATTCACAGAAAGTCAGACATGGGTAAAATATCTAGCAGTGAATGAAAGATATTTTAGATTATGTATGTATTATACATAGATAAACATATATGTACACACATATATATAATATATATAAATATATTGCATGCTATGCTATATGCTGGTACTGGGGCTTGAACTCAGGGCCTGAGTGCTGTCCTTTGGCTTTTTCACTCAAGGGTAGCTCCCTACTACTTTATCTATAGCTCCATTTCCAGTTTTTTGGTGGGTAATTGGAGATAAGAGTCTCATGGACTTTCTTGCTTATGCTGGCTCCAAATCATGACTGTTAGATCTCAGCATCCTGAGTTGCTAGGATTACAGGCGTGAGCCATGGACAGCCAGCTCTTAATCATAGTTTTCATTTCTCAATGCGATCGCTGCCTATTGAGAGTAAGATGACTTTTCCTCTAGAAAGTCTTCCATCTGGTCTCACTGTTGGCCCAACCTTCCTTCAACCTTGCCTGACTTCAGAATCCTACAGGACTGTGCTGGGGACGCACCATCCCCAGCTCTACAACTCCATCCATGTGGAGTCAGCGGCCCCGCCCTTCCTAGCCTGGCCACGCCTTACACATTCCACTGTGCCTTTGTGTAAGCGCCAGCCGGGCTCCTCGGAGTAAAGGCCTGGCACTCCCCACCTTCCACAGTGAGCATCTGGCCTCTCCCCAGCAGTGACTGCTAAAGGCATAGAGAGAAACGCAACCTATTCCTAGACATGGAGGATGGTTGGTTAAGTATTAACTGCAAATAAATACACTTTATACTTCTTTTTTTTTAAAAAAATTTGTTGATAGCAGCAGAAATAGGACAAAACAAAACAGAAGTTAAGCTGAGGGGAAGGTCAAGGGTTGGCTGAGGGTGATGGTAGGGTAGGAGAGCCCTGAGCAGCACCCCCAGCTCCTCACACCTGTGGGCCTGGCTCACTCCTCTGAGCAGCTCTAGGTGGCTTCCTGCAGGTAGAGCTGGAGTCCCCTCTCTGGGGTGGCTGTGCACCTCTGGATTTCAACCATAGTTCCAGGCTCCACTTCTGAAGCCATCACGTCTAACTGGGAAGCAGACACAGTAGGTCTGCGCACCTCTGATTCTGCTGCTCCTTGTGAGCCTCTTGCTTGTGCACAAATATGAACACCTGTGAGGGACAGTGCTTTTTGTTTAGTAAATGTGGATCTGAGTTCATTCACATCTTTTACTTCAGTGGATGACCTCTAAAGTTAAGATTCGCACTATTATTTAAATCATTGTCTTAAAAGA
Source organism: Dipodomys merriami (assembly GCF_024711535.1). Taxonomy (NCBI): domain Eukaryota; kingdom Metazoa; phylum Chordata; class Mammalia; order Rodentia; family Heteromyidae; genus Dipodomys; species Dipodomys merriami. The sequence continues at coordinate 1,773,250 of NW_027206612.1, read as the reverse complement.
GTCATGAGTGAGGAGGATAATAATGATTACTGAGTGCTGCATTATAACTACTGGAAATAACCCTGTCTTGTTGAGAATAGGATGCTGACGATGACCTTGTGAGCCAAGAGCTTCCTGCACAGTGCTGTAGTCAGAATGAGGAAGACCCAGTGGCTTTCCTTCCACTGCTGTTGAAACCGTAGCTCATTCCAGGACCAGAGCACCTCTGGGGAGGAGTCAGGCTTCTCAGAGCTCTTCAGAGTAAATTATTTTACTGTGTTCTTTGTCTGTTCAGAGGTTCTCCTTTCCCCTCCTAATCTGATTCCGCCCATCTTCAAAAGAGCGAGAAGTGTTGGAGCCCTGCCCAAGACGTTTACATGGACATAGGTGTGAGTTCCAGTTGCTGGCACTGTGTTGGCCTCTCCCTTGAGTATGTTTTGCCAGGTTAGGGATGTTGCCACGCAGGGCTTGGCACAGGGAAGATGGTACAGGCAAGAGCTTCTTCGGGGAATGCCCCCTCCCTTGGCAGATCTTAGTTATACAAAGGGCTAAGAAAGTCTACTTCTCAATGTCATCTTCTCTCTCTCTCTGTGCCAATTACCATCTTCCTTTCAAAATACACATGGATGTACACATACCAGTCACTCATATATACTTACTTATATTTACATGTAAGACACACAATCATGTTTGTGCACTGAATGTTTTGATGCACCTCCACGAATACATACATACACAATACACGTACATATATAACACATACCACATACATACACAATACACGTACATATATAACACATACACACATACACACATACATACACACATGCATACAGAATGACCTAATTTATAATTTTCTAAAATCAAGCTAAATTCTTGTTAGGTAAATATAGCAATATAGGAGCTCAATTTAAATATAGATTATGATAAATTATTAGTTTACATCTCTCTATGAATCCAGAATAGAAACATATACTCCCAGTCTACTTCTTTTTCAACATGTGCTTTTATCAGGAGACTCATTCTAGCTGACTATTCTTATTAACCTAAGGTTTTTAAGAAGCCAAACAAGTTAAATGGGTCAATGTCTACATCTCAACATGCAACAACATAATCGTTCTGTTGAAAACTTTAATTCCAAAGGCAGCACAGTCTGACCAGCTGTCCACACGAACACTGGTGGCCTTTGTTCTCTGTGGCTGGTATGGGGAAGGCTGTTGGGAAAAGTTGTTTTTGCTTTTGTAGGTGGACAGGAGCTGCTTTCGAGAGACGGCCTGCCAGAAGAAGATGAGGTACAAGCAGAACAGGTATCATCCCCAAGGAGAAAGGGACTTTGGTTTGGTTTCTCTGTGCATGCCAAGATCCGTGACTTCCCATGCATCCCACGTTTCCCATCCAAAGGACAAACGGTATCTGTGTGCTGGTGTTGTGATTTCTTCATTTTTATGTGTTTTGTTGTGGATAATTCAAGCGGTCAGCTATAAGCAATTTTTACTAGGATAAACAAAAAAATGAGAACAAAAAGCAACCTTCCCCACCTTTTTTTTTGTTTAAGAATTTTTTTGGTGTGGATAGAGCTTGATTCGAAGTTCAAAGCTCTTTCCTGGTGCTGGCGTCTCACGGCTGCCACTGGCATTCCAGGGAGGCGAAGATGGGGACCGCTGCAATTCCAGGCTAGCTAGGACAGAGTAGCTGTGATTATAGATGTAAAACACAGACCCAGACTCCAGTCCCTGAGATTTTATAGTTCTGACATCCACAGACAAGAGAAGAGGATGTCCTTGCTCCGGACAAGGAAGGAAAGGAACGGGAGGGAGAGGGACCCTGGGGTTCAGGTTTCCTTGCCTTTTCCTTCCACCGGGACTCTCTGCTGACTCGATGGAGCCTGGCATGCTGGGTCAGGGCAGCCTCCCTGTCTGTTCCCTGTTTCAGACATCAATCTCTTCTGGAAAATCCTCACAAGGCATATTCAGAAGTTATGCACCAGCTGCCAGGCTCTCCCTTGATCTAGGAATGTCATTCACACTGCAGGGCAGCCGGTACTGTCCCTACTACAGAGTTCAGAAAGGAGCCTCAGGCTACTGGGGGAGAAACATCCCAGAGTGGATCCCCCAGCCTCTGTGACCTGTACTTCTTTCAATACCAATCATTGAATAATTGGGTATCAATATCAATGATTCAACATCAATATCCAGCACCAATAATTCTTAACACTCAGCAGTGAGTGAGGCCAACCAACTACAAAGCGGGGCTTTTTTGTTTCTGCGTTTGACAGTGCTGGGAGCTAAGCCCAGGACCCTATGCATTTGGGTTCCTCTCTCTGACACAACTACGTCTTCTTTTTTAAAGATGATATTTCACTATGTAACCCAGGCTGTCTTTTAACTTAAGATATTCCTGCTTTAGCCTCCCAAGTTTTGAGATTACTGGTGTGAACCACCACATGTGGCTACGATGCTCTTCACGCTGCTCACTCACTTTTTGAGTTCGTTTCTTCTCCGTGTAACACAGACCTGCTAGGACTGTTCTGACCGGCAAGCTGCGGCTCTGTCTGTTGAGTCATCCACACTTCACTTCCATCCAAAGCGCGAAGCCAACTGGCTCGGCCTTTGTCCTTTCAGGAAAAGTAATTGAGAAGAATCCAAGACAAACAAGTTTGAGAATGACTGTGGCGGCAGCTGCACTGTCTCCCTAACTCCTCCTAAACCACGAGCAGCTTCGGGCCTGGTCCAAGGACCGTCCCTTTCCAGCGCATTCCTCGATGGCTGACTTGAACCCACCGGCCCCTGGGGGAGGGGGGGCACACACCCTCAGGCCCCTGGGGGAGGGGGGCACACACCCTCAGCCCGGCTTCAGCCACACACACTCGTGTGTCCATGGAAACCGAGCTTTAAGCGCTTCTCCCCACGGCTTAGAAGTGTGGTTTATTGTTAACCAGCTTCCCTTCTTTCCTTCTCTTGAAGGTAGATTTATTAGTGCATGTATGTCATGCAAATGATGATTGATGGGCCCACCCTAGTCCCCGAGAAAACATATTGATTTTGCAGAACTCACATTCTGGGCTGCAAAGGCGTCAGATGTTCTCGCTGGGGCTCAGCTGAACTCGTCAGCCTGCAGCAACCGCATCTCACCAGCCTTGCCCGCAACCGCCTGCCTTTGCACAGCTTCCCACACTGCGCCCCCGGTTTTTGTTCCATGCCTGCGCTGGCCCTCCTGAGTTCTTCCGTTCTGGAGTCGGCTCAAAGGACTGTGATGTGGGCCTTGCAGCCCCTGCTGGGGGCACCTGTTACTCAGAGCGATTTAGAAACCAGGAGGAAGAGGTCCGGGTGATCTCTTACCTCCTGACTCTCATTCCTAGGAAAGATGATTTCTGCCCAGCCAGTCCGGCCATGGTGAGAGACAAAGGGACATCACTTTGGGTAGGTGACCTTTCTCTCCTGGCTGGAAGAGGTACTCCATCAATCCCAGGGCAAGCACACCCAAAAGTATTTGATGAAAGCAAAAGTGAAGGTGTATGGCCTGCACTCCATCATGGGAGCCAGGGATGGCGCATAAAGCAGGCCGCCAGCGGACTCTTGCTGTTGTATTTAATTGCAAAAGACAAGTGGGCTCTTGGCTTAACGCATCGATAAAAGGAGCTTTGTTTCCTGGGCTCCGCCAGGGTGATTAGGGGTGGGAATATGACTAGTGGTATCGATCACTCTCTTCATTCTCATAATGTCTCCCTATTTCCCTGATAATTTTACTCTCCAAGTGGGAAAAATGGAGTTACCTGACCCTTTGGGCCGAGTCCTCCATCCTCTTGACAGCCGCCATTAATCTTTGAGCGTCTCACTCCATTGGCCAAATCGCAGTGGCTCACCTACAGTCACACAGCAATCAGTGGCACAGTTAATTGCAATCGATAGCTCGGAAGATCCCTTCCCTACCCCCACTCCTTGGTAAACCTCATCTGCTTGGACAGTGCTGACGGCAGGATGCATGGATTCCTGGGAGGAAGAAGGAAGATGGCTCTAGGTAGGAGCAAGGTCTCCACAGACCTCAAATTTTAAGTCTTGTTTAAAAGATTTTTGTGATCAACTTCAGTCCTTCAATGTCACCGTGCTCTTCTTTTCGCAATTCTGTGAACTGTTTTCTGCCTCTTCATACCCCTTTTCTCAGATCTTCAATTAATGCAAAACTCAGCATCAGGAGGAAAAGAAAGCTTCTTGTGTTGCTCACACAGAAGCAATATGGAGTGTGAGTGTCCTGCTCTTCTTCTCTAACCACAAGCAGGTGTGCATCCGCTTTGTCCATGCTGCTGTGTCTCTGAGAGACAGCCATTGCTTCCTCGCTCCTCCCCCAGGCCTTCTGCTGGAGCCTCTGGGAGGGCAGAAAGAAAACCAGCATGGAATGGACGGATGGATGGACGGACAGAGGGAGAGTTTGGTATTGCTTTGGTGTTCTGGTTATTTTAAAAAGTGGTCTGAACATTCAGTCATGGCTGGCTGCAAAGGTGTACTTTTTTCTTTCAGTGTTTTAACCTAACTGGAAAAATTTGTGAGCACAGTGGAGGCTTTGTCTTGTCTTTTTGAAGTGGTGATGAGGATCTGCTTCATGAGACAAGGGTCCGTCTGACTCTCTTCTCTTTGGGGATGGAAGGCTAGCCATGGGGATGACTTGTCACAGAAAGACTTTACAGAATGACTTTCTAGAAAGACTATTGTCTCTTGACCTCCTCCTTACTGATGCTTCTACCCTGTTTCTTTGCTTTGCGGTTTTGCCCAGAGATTAAAGAAAAATTCCACTAGAGTTTTAACAAAAGCTTCTGGCCCCAATACACATAACCTGTCCCCGTGAGACTTCCCCCACCTGCTTCCTAAGCTGTTTCTCATATTCCTGTTGGAAGAGAGCCTCAAGGGAGGAGAGGGTCATCTGCGGCTGGGAGGGTTTGGGCACTGTGGTGTGGGCACAGGGAAGGCAAGGGCAGGACAGGCGGCCATGCAGGGAGCAGAGGTCAGGGCAGTTTCCTCCTCTTGGCTCTAACAGGGCCTTAGAGAAGCCCGTGAGAACAATGATTCTTGGTCAGATTCTAATTCTATATCTCAACTTAAAAATCGTGAAGGTGAGATGGGCGCCGGAGGCTCAGGCCTATAGCTACTCAGGAGGCTGAGATCTGAGGATCGAGGTTCAAAGCCAGCCCAGGTAGGAAAGTCTGTGAGACTCTTATCTCCAACAAACCACTAGAAAACCGGAAGTGGTGCTGTGGTTCAAGTGGTAGAGCACTAGCCTTGAGCTGAAGAGCTGAGGGACAGTGCCCAGGCCCAGAGTTCAAGTCCCATGACTGACAAAAAAAAACAAAAACAAAAACAAAAAACAAAAAAAAACACAAAAAACATTGTGGAAGTGGAAACTATAGAAGTGTTGTAGGGAGTTTTCTCTGTAGAAAATGCACAAGCACTCAACTCCTCTAACGGAAACCAGAAAGCTGCTTCCCTTTTCCTTCCTTGGGACTGGCAACATGTCCTCTGTCTTTTTCTGGGAGCAGGACCCCCCGCTGCCTGCTCAGGAGGAAGCAGGTGATAGACCAGAACCCCCAAGCACACGCCGGGGAGGCCCCCCCGCAGTGTCCGCACCACAGCGGGATGCTCTTTCAGAGTGGTTGGCCATCTCCAGAGGGGCGTGAAATGCCCTGCACCTTCGTGGCAGTGGCTTGGCAGAGAACTATGGCTGTGTGCCGTGGTGTCAGCCACGTGGGAGTGGTGGGAGAGGCTGGACCTTGCACACCTGTCTGCGTTGTTCTTGGTGGAATGGGAGCAGCTTCCCGCCCACACAACATCTGTGGACAGGGCCCTGGGCCCCGCACACGTCTCCTGGATGGTCTCTTTGAACCTTTTAAGGATTGACGTGTAATGAGTGTACACATTTATGGTGTTCAGTGTGACATTTGCTCAGTGTACAGAGTAGCCCACTTGGCACAAATACCTTCTTAAACGTGCGTGTGTGTGCTTATTGGAAACTTTTTTTTGGGGGTCGGTCATGGGGCTTGAACTTGGGGCCTGGACACTGTCCCTCAGCTCTTCAGCTCAAGGCGAGAGCTCTACCACTTGAGCCACAGTTTATTGGAGATAAGAGTCTTACAGATTTTCCTGCCTGGGCTGGCTTTGAAACACTATCCTTAGATCTCAGCCTCCTGAGTAGCTGGGATAACAGGCGTGAGCCACAGCACTCAGTTCCTATTGGAGATTTTTACACTCCTCTCCCAGTTTTGACATGGTTTTGACATGTGTGTAATTTTCTTTCTCGGGGGGGGGGGAGTCTGGTTGTGGGGCCTGAACTCTGGGCCTGGGCGCTGTCCCTCAGCTCTTCAGCTCAAGGCGAGAGCTCTACCACTTGAGCCACAGCGCCACTTCCAGCTTTTTTCTTTTTTCTTATGTGATGCTGAGGAATCGAACCCAGGGCCTCATGCATGCAAGGCAAGCGCTCTACCACTGAGCCACCTTCCCAGCCCCGACATGTGTAATTTTCTTACCATTGATCTATGATGTTCTTCACCCTGAAACAACACCAAACACATTCACATTTGTTTTAAAAATGAGTAGGTTTTTTTTTTTTAACAATCCCATGTCTGCCTGTGCTGGTTTGTGATCATGCCATGCCTTTATCACTGCTGGCTGTCTCCCTTTGCACAGTTTGATGGGTCTCACCCACGATTTTCATGCACGTGTGGAATCTATTGTGACCATCTGTACTCCCCCTTCCCCTGTTCTATCGCCCTCCCCCAAGCTGCTGAATCTCCCTCTGTAAGTCCCCTTTACATTCATGTCACTTCTCTTCAAGTCTACATTCCACCTATAAGGGGAAATGCACAGTCTTTATATTTCTCAGTCTGACTTATTTCATTTCACATAATGATAGTCACTTCTATCAATTTTTCTCTACATAATGCAATGGCACTTCTTTCTATGGCCAGGTAATACTCCATTATATAGATTTAGCCCATTACCCAGTCATCAGCGGATGTGCACCCTGGCGGATTCTGTAACCAGACTGCTGTGAAGTTTGTTGCTCTAAATGTGGTTGTGCAGGTATCTCTATGATATGTTAACTTCCAATCTTTTGAAAGGTGTCCGGGGTGGGTGGCAGGATTATATGATAGGTTTACGTTTAGTTTTGTGAGCAACTTCCAAACTGAATTCCATAGTGGTCTCGATAATTTACATCCCCACCAATAGTGCCCGGCAGAGGGATTCCTTTCTTCCCCTCTTCTCCGACATACACATTTGCTGTTATTTACTGGAGACACGTTCCTCCCTTCCTTCCTCCCTTCCTCCCTTCTTTCCTGTTCCTCCTTCCCTCCCTCCTTCACTTCCCTGGAATGAAGTATTTCACAAAGTTGATGTTTCTCCATGGATCCTTGGATGGGAACATGACAGCCCAGTCTTTGGGCAGAGGCCGACGCTGTAGCAGACCCAGGTGCTCATGAAGAGTGGAATCTGGACAGATCCTGCATGGGGAGGGAGAACCAGCTTCCTCTCCACCCCGCCAGCCCCTGACGGCGGCCTAGTCTGTCCATGGAGACTGGTGTCCTCCTCCCCTAACAGTTACTTGGGGGTTCCAGTGGTCTGTGTGATGGCAAAGCAAGATTTTCCTGTTTTACAACTTTTCCAGCCTGAGAATTCCCAGCTAAGAGATCCCATTTCAAACTCTGTTCTAAACGTTTGAAAATGTTTCCTCTGTCGCGATGGTGTGGGCGTTCCTCGAATGTGAGTTCATTTTCCTCTTTAATCTTTCTAGCCATTAAAAACGCCTGAAATCCAAGGACTTAAGCATTTTTCCTGACAGAATTGCTCACCCCTAAGAGGCGTATTACTTTCTGTGAAGTAACGATCACGGGTGTGAGGGCGAAAGTGAGAGAAGTCCTGTAAATAGTTAAGTGGAGAAGCTGTGACCTCTGAGATCCTGCCGGGAACTGCAATGGATCGAATGACCTCCCCAGCTTCTTTCATGGATGGTTGAAAAATGGTCAGGAAAGCAGCCTGTGCCCTTTGTGGGTCTCCTTGTCTCCATGCAGGAACTGTCTCACTGCGGCGGGGCCTTCTGCCAGCACCAGGCCCCTCCAAGCACCCCCCTCCCCTTTCCAACCCACCCCTCCAGGTCAGAGATCCCTCAGGCTGCCTGCTGGGGTTGCCAGCAATTATTGTGTGTCTCCAGCATGTTCATACCTAAGGGTCACCAGCTATCATTTTATGAATGCTTACTAATAAAAGAACCCATGATAAAATTTCAAATCAGGTATCTTTTTGGCAGCTGTTTTTTTAAAAATAATATCAGGTATTAGGAAATATGCTGAAGTAGAAGAGAGACTTCTAATTGTGTCAATAAGCGAGGGATTTGGTGATCTGATATATGAGATGACTTATTGTAACAGCTGTAAGGGGTTTGGAGCATCCAGTCTCCCAGCTCTGTGTTTCACAGAAGTCTGAAAACACCAGGTTCACAGGGTGTGCGAGAAGTGCGAGGGAAAGGCCTGAATGCAGTCACTGCCACATTCTTTTGTTATGGTCACCACTGCTATTGACTGAAACTCCATCTTGAGAATTTGGGGCACCTTGAAACAAAGGCCACCCATAATTCTTTTCCATTTTAAAACTCTTTATGGTAATAGGCACATTTTGCTTTGGGTTAATTGTCACAGTTATTCCATGATGCAACTCTGAATTCCAGTATCAGACATTGCACTCGATATTTGGAATGCCATAATGACTTCAGCCTGGGCCCCTAAACTATGTAACAGGACCAAAGGAGAACTCATGCTTTGGTTTGTTCTGAAAAACAAACCAGCAGCCATTAACTTTTTCTACAATGTTTTATTGATTAATCTTGGTATAAGATGGTTTTTCAAAAATATTTAGTTGTGTTTTTTTTTTGAATGTCTGAAACAGCCCTTAAAGTACGGCTAGACGGTTTCCTAATCAAGTTTGAGGAGATTGCTAAGGACAAGGAAAGATGCAAGTGAGAGTTGCTTTCCCTCATGTCTGGCTTCTAGTGGGAGTGAGAGCTCCTATTGTGAGAAGTAAATTAACGTCAAATCGGCCTCAACTTCCTGCAAGGAGAGGCAGAGTGGCGCACAAGTCCTCCCGCACCAGGCACCGCCCTGGCTCTGGCTCTCCTCACGTAGGATGCCAGACGTTTGCTAACCCCCTCTGTCCTGCACGAGGTGCGGATGCCAGGGTCAGCAGCCCATCAGAGACCGTTAACTCTGAACAGTTCCTGCAATTACTGGCTCCAAGGAGAGCTGTCTGCCTACCGCTGCCCTCCATTCAGACCACAGGAGACGTGCAGCTCAGGGACTGGAGGAAGCAACGTCCGCCAGGCAGCTTCTGAGGCCAGGGAGAGCTCGTCCATCAGCACGGTGCCTCTCCAGCTGCCAGCTCCCATCTCTGCTATTTGTTTATGGAGTGGTCTCTGCAGCCCCTGACACGTTAGCCGGCAGATGGCTGTGTGGGTGAGACGCAGGCTGGAGTCGGTGGCATGTGGGTCTCCATAAGAGCGCTCCTCCCCAAGGCCTGCACATCTGTGCTCTGCTCAGAGGCCGCTCCCCAGCTGTGGGGAGGTAGGGGCGGGGCCAGGGAGAACACCACACTCCGGGGCCTCACGGGTGGGCTGGGTGGGTGTCTCACTTGGGAGCAGCACCCCGCAAGGGCTGAGAGGAAAAGTTCCATCTGAACTAGGGCTCTGCTCTCATGCCCCAGTGCACATTTCTGGCTTCTTTTCTCATTCCATGCTAACAGTTTTACATGTCACGTCCTGTGACCTCTAACTGTCCAAGCTGTGGCCATACAGGCAGGCCATCTTCAGCCTCTCCTCTACCTTCCACCTGTCCATGCCCACACGCATGATTTGACCTAAAGTCCAAACCTAAGTCTGCTTCTGGCCACCTTCTACCTGAGGCACACTAGTTTCCCATGAACTCTCACAGACAGTATCTGTGACCACTCATACTCAGCTCCCACTGCCTTGGAGATGCAGCTAATTGTCCTGTGCCTTCTCTTCATAAAACAGATCCACAAGGGTATCTGTCTTCTGCCTGCAGGGCTCTGGGGAGAGGGAGGGACAAAATCCCTTCTTGTTGTCTAGTAGGGAAGGTAGTGATTATCCAGAGAAATAACTGAAGGTGTAAAGTGTTATGAAGGGATGGTAATTCCCATCAGAGTAGACTCATATCCAAAGATCTTCATAGACTGATCAAAGATAGAATGTTGGGCTGGGAAGGTGACTTAGTGGTAGAGTGCTTGTCTATATGCATGAAGCCCTGGGTTCGATTCCTCAATACCACATACACAGAAAAAGTCGTAAGTAGCTCTGTGGCTCAAGTGGTAGAGTGTTAGCCTTGAACAAAAGGAAGCTCAGGTACAGCGCCCAGGCCCTGAGTTCAAGCCTCAGGAATGACAAATAGAAAAAAAGAAAGATAGATTGTTCACCAGCTAAACTATAAATGATGTTGACTTTAATTTCTTAATGATTGTAAATATTTAGGCATGTTTGAAAAGTTAAAAGGAAGCTAAATACTTCATTGGAAGAGGATGAGGCTATTCTAAGAGTGAGGAAATAAAAAGCCAGGAAATGGAGGTTTTGGTGATTGAGTTGTTGAAGTGAATTTAAAATGAAAATGTTCACACGATGAATGTGTTAAGTGAAGACTTATTGAGCCAGAAGACAAATCTAAAGAAAGCAATCAAAGCAGCAGCAGGAAGGGGCACAGGGAGGAAGTAGGAGAGGAGCGTGTGGGCCAGCGTGGGTTGTGTGTGTGGAACAGCGTGGGCTGAGTGAGAAGCCGTCAAATAAACCTAGTAAAGACAGCAGCGGGACCATGAGAAGGATAATAACATAATTTATTGATGTAGTCAAGTCAGATAGAGGGTTAGCACTTTCAGCAATGGAACGAACAGCTCTCAGGCTGGAAAAAGGACCACCAGTCTCAAGTATGTTAACTAAAACAAACTGATGTCTAGGCCATCCTATTAAGACAAAATTAATCCTCATTATGAGAAAAAACAAAAAACCAGAGAGGTTAAGACAGACTAGCCTTCACAAGAAGAACCAAGAACAAAATGACATGATAGACATGAAAACCAAAGCCACGCCAGAGCCCCATGATTCTCTAAATTTGCAGGAAGAAGTGTCAGGAGCGATAGAATCAACTTATTTATTTTAACCACAGAATTCAAAGCCCTGCCATTTCCGGCGGTAGGTGAGATGCCCGGCAAAGAAGTCAGCAGGAAAGAGGGGCGCAAAGCTACCTGGGAAGCGTTGGGATCTGGAAGTACATTTCAGCTCCAGGAAATGCATTTGAAAGTGGTAATAACGTTAAGTGAACCCTCTGGGCAGCAATCCTCTCTTCCCAAGTGAGAATCTTCAGGGGGATGGAGCCAGGGTGGATAGATCCATTTCCTCTCAGACAACGTCTTCCAAACCTGAAACTCACTGAGTGGAGCTCCTACCCACTGACTACTCACCAGATCACCTGTTTGTTTGTGTTTTCCTCCCGCTGTCTGGCCTGGCCTGGCTTTTGGGCAGGAGTAAGGCCACACCGGGTGGCTAAGCTACAGGCTGGCCTGTCAGACACTTCCTGCACCATCCTACCTCCGGTGCTGGAGACACGTGTCTTGGTGTTTAAAGCCCTCTTTAGAAAGTCAGGATCTCCGTGATCAACCTCATAAGCCGTCAGCCCTTGTCTCCATTCTGGCGTGAATTTCCCAGTTCGGGACGCACGCGAGCTCTGAGGACATGTCTGAGTCAAGGCCACAGCCTGTGGGTTGTGCAGGGCTCATCCCTGGTCTAACTCATGGCGCTTGTAGCTGCTAAGCTTCCCTGTGTGTTAAATTATAAGAGGAAGAAAGAAGCATTTTCCATATACGGGATTGTGAGACATTAGAAACATTAGAAAACGTACTGAAACTTGTAGAATTGTCTTCTAGCACCCACTCACAGAAGCACTAAGCACTGGTTTACACACTGCCAAATGCCTGGCAATAGAAACAAACAGGCTGCGTTGACAGGTAGTAAGTTCCTTGTTCCTGGAGGGGTTTATTTTTTTTAAATTTTTTTTTCAAGTGGGAAAGCAAGGAGTTCCATGGAGAGGAAGCACACCATGAAGGGAAGTGGGGAGCTGAAGCCCGTGTTCAGAGCCTCCTGGTGGGGCTTCCACAGCAGGGAGTGGTCACCCCACAGAGCAGTGCCCATGACTCCTTGGCACTGGAAACATGGAAACTTCACAGACGTTCTCTCTACCTTATCCTTCAGCCCCTTCTGTGCACAAATCACCCATGACCCAGCTCCCTAACAAAGGACTTTGGGGCAATGAATTGTATCCTTATGGACCAAGCCTTGTCCAGGACTTGTTCAAAACTCCTGCAACTACAGCAGACTTGTAAAAGTCACATGGGGAGACACACATGATGTTTCTAAGAAAAATGAATGAAGCAGGCTGGGCATAAGACTAGAGAGACTGAGATTCAGAAGGAGTAGGAATTATTGCCCTGATGGCATGTTGGATTGGCGCTATCAGATTCTGTGTGTGTGTCAAGAGGAGACTGGTGTTAAATGTTGGCTACTAATTTAAATGTGAAACCATGAGAACCAGGGCCAGAGACCTTGTTTAGTGTGTATTCCCGGGTGACGTGGCCACCTGACCCTCAAACCCCAGGCTGCCTCCCTGGGACTTTCCTGCCTGAGGAGGTAGCTGAAGACGAAGCTGTTTATCCATGGCTGAGGCGAGCTGACCATTTTAATATACTGAAATATTGTTTTGTTCACAGAGCGGTGGTGTGACTGATACTTTTGTGTAGCTCTTAAATGGGAATGCTCAATCCTAAAGAATACGTTATATGCCATTACATCAAGATGGGAATTGTCAATCTTCAAGCCTACGGTGATTTAAAAAAAATTCAACTAAAAGTTAATGGTGCTGGCAGCTTTTGTACTATTCCTTTGAAGTGAGTCACTAGAAGGGAAATGTTTTCTTTTGGTTAACTAGGGTTTTCCAGCTAATAATGTCTCTTTTCATGAGTAAAAGTAAATTGTAAGAAAAGTAAACATTATGCACACACACACACACACACAGACACACACACACAGACACAGACACACACACACACACACACACACACACATACACACACACACACACACACACACACACAGAGCCAAGTATCTCCCAACCCTGGTGAATCTACCTGAACTTTAGGCTCTGGTCCTGAAATGTGGTAAAACCTGATTCTCCATCAACACCTCTGCTATGATTCTAAGGTGGGCTTTGTAAGCTGAAATGCTCAGCTTTCTCTGATGTCAATACTCAATTTCACTGTGGGAAGAATGACCTGGAAGTTGATTTCTGGGTTTAGACTTTAAATAATTTCAGTCCTACCTGGCAAACGGTTGGGGCATAACCCCATCTCCATCAGGGTTTAAAACTGTAAAATAAAATGACAAAAACCCAGCCTGACAAGCAGACAGATTGCTTTTGAGCATTCTATAGGGGCAGGAAATTTCAAAGGCTGGTGGGTAAGTGCTTGAAAGGCTCTTGGTCTTCCAAGATAATTAAAAGAGAAGATTGGGAACCATGAAACGGTACTCTCGGGGCCTCTGATGCTGCCCCAGAGTAACTGTGTGACACGAAGCGCATTCACTTATTCCAAGCTGACTTGGTTTCTTCATTGAAAATAGACTTGGGACATGGTGTGGAAGGAAGATGAAGATGGGCAATGACGGAGGCCAGAGTTCCGGGGGCCCAGAGGCTTTGATGGGTGAGGAGTGAGGAGGTTGGAGGCCTTGAGCCTGGAGGCCGGGCAGAAAGCAGAGGACAGGCAGCCTCTGTGCACAGTACCCTGAGAAAATGGGGAGTGGCCTGGCTCCTCCAGGCTCCTGATAGGTGTGTAACTTTTATTTCACTCACAGAAAAACGGAAGCCTATCCCTGAGGTGCAACCCCCAGAAACCCAGGGTCTGAGGATCAAAAGACAGACTCATCTCCCCATCAAAATTCCTGAGACCTTGAATGTGCTGTCTAGTATCTTTCTGAGCTTTGGAAGTGCTCTTTTTATTTCTACTCAGGGTGTTAGAAATATTCTGCTCCTAATGCCACACCCTTCCCTCCCTTCCTCTCCTCTCCCCTTCCCTCCCCTTCTCCCTCCTTTCCCTCCCCTTCCCCTCCCCTTTCTACCTCTTTCCTTCCCTCCCCTTCCCTTCCTCTCTCTCCTCTCCACGTCTGTGCACAGTGGGGGCATCATTCACGTCTCAGTGAGTGGAATGGTTTTCATGGTTGCTGTCTGCCCTCCCTGCCCATCCACACCCTGCTGTGTCTCCAGGAAGTCCTCCACCCGCACTGCACTGCGTTCTTGGTTTTGTGATGGATTCTCGCAGTGTGTCCTCTGCTGGATGGCACTCCTGAGCAGCAGAGCTGTGCCCTGTGCCCTGCTTCCCCCGTGCCTCCCTCAGAGTTGGCATCTACAAGTGTTTGTTCAACTGAGGTGAGAGGAAGTGCCAAAGGCTTGGCTTCCACAGATGACCTCTCAGAATAGGGACCTCACCCCTTTCCCGTTCCTTCCAGCATCTTCTCCTCCTGGCTGTGCTCTAGTTGGGCTTCAGACCCATTCCCACTGCAGCCCCCAGCCAGGCAGAGCCATGCTCTGGCAGACTGCTGGGAAGATCTGATTCTCTGTGGGTGGGGCCCCCGGGGTAGAGTGGGCCCAGGGTTCTGTTACTGACTCATCTTGTCCTGATACCGGGGTGCAGGGGTGTGGCCAGCTCAGGGGGGCAGAGTGGGTCTCATGGCAGGACCAGGGCCGCAGCCAGGGGAGTGTGCTTTGTTGTGCTTAACAAGGGAGGCTGTTCACCTTCTAGCAACTCAAATTCGCTGAGAGCTCTGATGGCTGGGGCCTGCTAGCACCACACAAGGTGCTGCTTTGGTCTAAGCTTTTGTTGTGTCATTGGATTTTACCTGAGGCCAGTTTGCTGTCACCTGCTTCTTGGTGGATGGAGTTTGGTGAGACACAGGAGACAAAGAGCTTTATGCAACAGGGCAACTGTTTGCCCAGAACTTCAGGAAGCAATGCCTGCTTTGAAAAAATCCCAGTATGAAACAGATGACATGATCTGCCCAGAAACAAAGCAGGCGTGCAATGGCACCTTCCGGAAGAGTCCGGCCACGTCTCAGCCGGGGAACTACAGCCTTGTGCCCACATCGCGTCCATTGACGTGCAGCTCACATGTACACAGTGATCACCAGTATTCCAGCCGCAAATCAGACTTTCCATTAATTGAAAATTAAGTTTTAGAGCTTGCAAAGTTAGAAGCCTCATTAATCACTGTATTACAATTGTCTTTTAACAAAGTAATTCAAGATGATTGAAATATTTAATTCCTAGTCCTATTAATTAGATGTTGAAACCAGAGGTTTGAAAGGATAGTTTTTTTTTTATTCCACAAGAAAGAATAAACACAGAGTCACCTTGAGTCATTCATTAATTCTGCAAATATTTGTTGGATATCGCTTAGGTGTCTGTCATGCCTTCACGTTACATGCAAAGGGTTAGTAACACAGGACTGTTCTTGAGCAACCTTCCATGTTGAACAAAATAAAGGCATAAAGGCATTCAACGCACAAGTACACAAAAGCCCATTAAGATGGCTTATGTATATTTTCCCCTTTTTTATACTTTTTTATTAGAGCTGTGGGAGTTTGAACTCACATCCGCCGGCTTATTAGGCAGGTGCTCTACCACTTGAGTCATATCTCAACCACTTTTTCTGTGGCTATTTTTGAGATAGTGTCTCACCACCAGTGTTTTCCCACCAGACCAGCTTGGACTGTGATCCACCTACTTGTACTTTCTGCTACAACTTGGAAGACAGCTTCACATAGCCACATCCAGCTTTTTCTGTGAGATGTGGTCTCTTGAACTTTTTGCCTGGACTGGGCTGGAACTGCTACCTTCCTCCTCTTACCTCCTGAGTGGCTGAGATTACAGGAAGGAGCCAAAAGCACCCAGATCTTTTTCACCCCATCCTTTCCCTGAAATCCATCTTCTTGTGTACAGGAGACCTTTTCTGTGTCTAGCACAGTCTCATGTTACATTGGAACCACCTGTCTGTCGTTCATAGCTCATGAATACCTGGCAAAGGAGACAAGGCAGAGCTGTATTCATGTTTGAATCCAGAACATCTTGTGGGTGCCTGGCACAGAGAGCTGCCCAGTCAATGAGATGAATCGTGGGGCTTTAAGGGAACCATGAAAACAGTCTGTCTGACCAGGTGTAGTGCTGCCAACCTGCACGTAATCACAGCGGCCACTCATTCACCTGGGTCACAGAGTCACACTGTGAGTCACGTTCAGTTCCTCTGAGAGGCTGCGGGAGCCAGAAAACCTACACTGTGGTCCTCCCTGGACATGAGGATGGGCTGCACGGTAGCCACATGCCATGGGACGGCCTTGGTGGTTCTCATTGGGAAGTCACTGAAGATAGCCATGTGCATTCCTGACGGGACCAAGGTGGACTCATCACCAGCAGACTGGCGCAGACTGGAGGCTGTGGGGCGGCCTGCATCTGTTCCAGGGCTGCTGGAGGAGGAGGCTGGAGAGGCGTTCGCAAGGTAGAGTGTGTCATTACAAACTCCCAACAAGGGCTTCAGGAAACACACTGGACGCCTCACCTCCATCCTGTGTGAGCCCCTAAGCTTAGTTCCCTTCTCGAGGGAGCAAATAGATTATGCTCCTTCCTTCCTTCCTTCCTTCCTTCTTTCCTTTCTGAATCAAATGAAACAGTAAATGTAAAATCACTCTTTTAATGAGTGGAGGGTGTCAATTTTGAGATATTTCCCCTGCCTTCTTATACAGCATTATTCTCAAGAAGTGTTCTTGTCCCTGAAACCGAATCATTTCTTCCTTTGAAATTCCCAGTATGCAGGGCTGTGCCTGGAAAGTAGCAGGTGCTGAGTAATGGCCTGAACGATGAACAAGGCGCTGGGGACCCACTTGTGAGGCAGCTGTTGCGGATTAGAGGGAGTTTTGGAGGCCCCGAGGAGCCGATGGCTCCGTGGGTGGGTCCGTGGGTGCATCCTCGCATTTGCCAGCACTTCCGAAAGGGCTCCACGGCGCTTGGCATCCAGGAGGCCTTTAAGTGAGGCTCTGCCTGCTTGGGAGCCTGAGGCGTGGATCTGAGGACCAGGTTCACCCTTCACGTGGCTGGGGGACAACGGACAAACACAGCAACTGGAAACTTGAAACACATCCCAATCCTTCAGTCTCCAGACAGAAACGGCTGCCTTACAGGGTGCCACAGATGCCTTGGAGCTCTAGATTTGGGGCCTTTATAGTTTACATTTATAGTTTACATTTATGTTTTGTCATGAAAGTAATATTATTATATATTAAAATTATCATTAAAATTACTTTTCTAAATATTAACACGTTTTATGATACAACTGATCTTCACTTAACCTCACTTCCATCATTACAACCTCATTTCCAACTTCCTTTTCATGTTTTCTGCATTTAAAAAATGCCTAATAGCTTTCAATTAATCAATCTGAGATATCATCTATATTATGACAGATGAAGACTTGACTTTCTTATGCTACATTTCCCTCATTTTCTTCCCCAAAGTCTTCTAAACGGTACATTTGAAAATGGGTTCCATCAATAATGTTACCACGACACTGTGGAATCATTACCTGTGGTTGACTATTGTCCTTTATTATTTACATTCCTTTAAATTTTCCTGGAGTTAGCAACTCACTTGTTTCTCTAGTTAGTTCTTTTTGTATACTTGATGCTTCTATTTCTTGCCATTTCTCTGTGAGATGCGTTTTGTTAGGTAAATGTTGGCTTCCATGTCTGTCTCAGAGGCCACAGCGCCAGGAGTCTCCACACATCTCACTCAGCCTGCTCGCTCTGCCAGCCTCCCGGCTTTCCTCCACAAACCTCCAGCACAAGGACAGTCATGAGTCCTTTCCTCCAGTCCTGCTCTCTGAATCTGGGTCTCTTTCTTGGCTGTCTCTTGTGTGTAGTCGGCACATAATTTCGGGTTGGTTCATCATAGTAAAGGTTTGGCACTGCAAAGCTAAGCTGAGATCACCTAGCACCTCTGTGTCTGAGTCCCACAGCTGCCTGCCCAACCTGTCTATGAGGGGCTAAGATCTTGGGGTGCCCCCTCCCTGTTCCCCCAGAGAATCATGTCTCACCCCTCAGTTCCATGTCTTTTTTTCCTACATCTGCTGCTGTGCTTGTTTGTTGTGTCCCTCTTTGTTTTGAGCTTTCTCTAGAAACTTCCTGAGGAAATTAAATATTAAGAGGCAAATTTTTGGAGACTGTATGTCATGAGCTATGACTTTGATTGTATAGAATCTGGGTGGGAAATTATTTTTCTTCAGGAATTTGAAAGTATGATTTGTTGTTTTTCCGCTTGTCTTCATGTCCCTGTGGAGAAATAAGAAGTTATTTTTTTTCCGTTCTTTGTTTATGAATTGCTTTTTGTCTGTCTGCTGTGCTGGAGATGGAACCCGAGTCCTGCAAGCTCTCAGATGTACATTTCTTCCACTTCTTCTGCTTTGGAGCCCCCATTGCTGAGATTTTAGGTTGGTACCATTACACCCAGCTCAACTGCTTCCATTCTCACCCCCCTCTCTTAGGGAGTTCTTTGTCTCTAGCATTTAAGAAAGTTATATTTTTTATCTCCTTTAGCAGCTCTGGGACTGGAGTCAGAGCCTGGCACTCGAATATACCTTCCTCATAGGTAGAACTGAAGACAGTGTTCCACGGGGTCTGGCTGCGTTTTTGAGATGGGTCTTGGTAACATTTTTCACAGGCTCACCTGCAACCACCCTCCTCCCAACTCCCACTTCCCAAGTAGCTGGGATTACAGGAGCAAGCTACTGTGTCTGGCCAAATTAATGCCTCTTGATGAGTGTACTAGACCATTACTGTTCTAATATTGTTGTATGCCAAATGGCTTTTTCTCTGTCATGGGCAAGCAGCAGAAATATTCATAGCTCTACACACATTTAGAGAAAAGTTCAGGCTTTGTATTTCCCATTTTGAGACCCGGGCTAAGGATGCTTCAACTATATGCAATGTGATGATTTTCTCAGAGCTCAAGTCAGGGGCGCTGGGATCAACCCACAGAGCACAGCCACATTTACCACCCGTCAGAGGGGGGCTGTGTTCAACCCACTTATGTTCTGCTGCCCATTGCAAGTCACGAGGCCAAGGCCGAAGTCGGAGGATCCAAGGAGGAGCCAAGAAGCTTCTGCAAATACCTCACACGTGGAATGAGGGAAGCTGGAATCTGACTGTCTCTCCATGTGAGCATCCGCTCTGGTCCATGCTCCTGCCTGCATGGTTGCCTCCCCCGGGGTCTTCATGTCTTAGAATAACTCCAGTCAGGATTTCCTGCTCCTCTGCTTTGCTCTGCCTCTGGAAGGCTTCTTTTTCCCATGCTGTGCCTTGTGGACTTGCATTCTGACTTCCTTTTGTTTCTTGCTGTCTAACTCATTGAACAGTCCTGCACTTTGCCTTTTCTACTTCTCACCCACATTTATTCTTCTAACCATATTGCCAAGTTCTTCATGTCTGCATTCATCCTTTTTTTTTTTCTTATTTGGCCAGAACTCGCTCCTTAAATGTTTTTCTCAGCATAATCTCTGTTTCCTCTAATTAAAAAAAAGTTCAATGTGTGTCGGACTCCTTTATGTTAGTTTGGGAGTGTTCGCTCCCTCTTGGTGTATTCGAAAGTGGCGAGTGATGGGCCTGAGTTCACACACTCGTGCCCTATCAGATTTATAACCCAGCTTCTTCCAGGGCATCCTTGGGAACCATGTACCATCAGAACTGCTGGGTTTGGTTCCCTGGCTGGCCAGTTATCCTGGGGAGACTTTTTGTCTGGAGCAGAGTCTGACTGTCCCAGGGTACATCGGCCTTCTGCATTCAGAGGCTTCTACTGCACACTCATCTGGTTTCTTGTAAGGCTGTGTCTGCCGTCCAATGACCCTTTCTTTTGTCACCTTCGGAAAGTAAAAATCCTCTGGCCTCTGGTGCAGGGGTGGGGAGGGGAGGGGAGAGGCCCTGCTGCTGTGAGTTTCCTGTAGATTTACATAAGCTCTGGAGTTTTGCCCACTGCAAGTTTAGAATTTGGATTTGACTTTCTTGGGTCTTCCTTTATTTCTCACCCATTCGTTTTCAGGCCATCCAAATGTAAAGTTGGTCCCTCTCTCCTTCATCCTATTTTATGGGTTAATGGCTTTTGACAAATCTTTTAAATGTAGTTTTAGAGGAGGGCTAAGAGGACATAGACCTAGGAATCTATGAATTTAATTCACCACATTTAAAGGAATCTTAATTTTTTTTACTGTACCAGATTCATATTACAAAAATAATAGCAACACTCACTTGAAACATCTTCAACTGTGAAGGCTTGGGGACAGAAAAAAATAATATACCACACCAGAGCAGTTTCTAAGAAGCCTAATCCTTGAAAAGCATAATAAAATACCAGTTATTGAATTTCCCCTGCAGGTCACAAGCTGTCTTAGCTGATTTACATCTATTACACCCGGCCCTCTGCAGGCAGTTGAAGGATCAGAGGAAAACAGTTTAAAGAAATTCAATGTGGACACTCAGCTGATAAGAAGTGAGTTTGTTTGAAATTGAGAACCAGATTCAGGGACTTTTCTCCATACTCCAGCTGGATTTTCTACTTGTTCACAAATATCCCTGATAGATGACCAAGAAAAGAAAATATCCATGAGAGTGAGAAGAGGCATGCAGGGGAAGGTGACACTTGGTTATGACCTGGGTGTGAAGTGGTACCCTAATCAAGAATTCCTTCCGCCGGGGCCTCTTCTCTGCACTGCTTTCTATCTGTCTTGTGGCCAACACTGAATGAAAGTTCTCAGTGGCAGGTGAACTTCAAAAAGAAGTCTGTGCAAATTGTTGTCTAAGCATCCATGAAACCAGATAACTTGCCCTTGAATCTGTTAGTGATGAAATCAGCACCATGTCCAAATGGTGAGGATGGCCAAATTCACTGGTGAACAGGGTCCAACTTCTTCCTTAGGTCAGGGCTGGCAAAGGTATTTTGGTGCAAGGAAGATCCATCCTGGTTTTCTCTTTGGTTTCCCATCTTCCTGAAACCCAGAACAAAGCCTGAAACATGCAGGAATGGTCACGTGGAGGCAGCCATGAGAACACCTTGTTTGAACTTGGACTTTGATTTCCTAGGGATTACTCTTTGGCAAGTTCCTGACCTTGCTGTTGCATGTTTCCCCATTATTCATATTGATTAGCATGAATTGATTAGCAAATGTTGCATATATGATAGGCATGTACATGTAGCTGAGTGTTCACAGGTGAGTAAGATCTGACCCTTGTTTCAAGGCTCTCGGTGGTTAGTTAGGAGCTAGGGGAAGTTATTGCCAGGAGGCCTGATTCCTACTGCCAGCATGAAATGCTGTTCATGTGTCTTGGCTTTTCTGGCTTGTTTACATAATTTAGCCAAAGCTTTCCTTCAGCATCCAGGTGGGCATTTCCAACACATGAGCACATAACATGCCCGGCAGCCTTCCTGTGGCCCTTCCAGTCTTTCCAAACCTGCTTCCATACATTTCCTGTCTTCCTGGGAGAGATATGGCCTCCAGTTGTGTAAACTAGCCATCTAGGACTGCAAGAGGTGGTCAATAGTTGATTTTTTTCACACCTACAACGGCTGGGACTCCAGAGCAGACCTTGGATAGTTCCACATGGTAGCCCAGGCTCTTAGCCTTCCCTGTCTCCTCCCAGCTCTACCCCTGTGGTATGGGACCTCACCCAAGCTGACCCAAGGCCTCCGAGAGTCCCCAAATGAATGCTGCCTCCCCATGAATGCCCTGACCCCTGGTGCTGCCCTTCTCTCCCTTCCCCATGCTATCCCACAGCTCCTTGGAATGGCCTGCCTTTCCATTGACTTCTCCAATTCAAACCACAGAGATTTCATGCCAACAGTCCTTTTGTGTTTGTTTTTCAGACCTTAAAGTGCTCTGATGTGGACATGTGCAATATGGATGTGGTCATGAGAAGGATTATGAATTCTATTCAGAACCACTCCTCTCTCTGTATGGGGTCACTGGAATCTTCCCTAGACAGCAGTCTTTTGTGGGAAATAAAAGAAAGGAAAAGCTGGGCGCCGGTGGCTCCCGCCTGTCATCTTAGCTACTCAGGAGGCTGAGATCTGAGGATCGCAGTTCAAAGCCAGCCCAGGCAGGAAAGTCTGTGAAACTCTTAGCTCCAATAAACCACTCAGAAAACTGGAAGTGGCACTGTGGCTCAAGTGGTAGAGCGTTTGCCTTGAGCTGAAGAGCTGAGGGACAGCACTCAGGCCCAGAATTGAAGCCCCATGACTGACCAAAAAAAAAAAAAAAAAAAAAAGGAAAATAATAAAACAAAACAAAAGCTCACAGAAGTTTGATTAAGGAAAATTAAACCTAAAATCTTATACCTTATATAGTATTTTATAGTGCACAATGCCAATTTAGCCATATTCTATCATCTTATCCTTAGGACCAGCTTAAAGAGAAAGTACGGCTTACAGAGGTCTTAGAGTCAGTTAGGTTTCTGTTCACTCCGTATGGTCATTACAACTTTGAATCCCTCTGTATTCTGGGTTCATGATTCGCATCGAACAGTGCTGTTTTCTTCATGGTAAGAAGCCACCTTCTCCCAGCTTCTCTCTGTGTTCCATCACTGCTTGTCTGTCTCTCTGAGGACAACACTGTCCAACCAGTGTGGCCCTATCCATCCACACAGGTGGACCCCTTCCGTTGTCCCCGACCCTGGCCTCAGAGCCCTTGGCTCTGCCTCACTCTGTCTGACCTGTTATCAGCTGTCCCTGCCAGCGTTGCGTGCCATGTGGAGTGGGACTGCCTGCTGTATGGAGAGAGAGAGCAAGGGAAGAGGTGGCACTGTCCCAAAAGAAAAGTACTCTTTACCTGACTTAAGTAACTGCAACCCCTCTGTACCCCGGATGTAACTGTAACCCCCAGAGGTATCGAGTCTAATGATAGACATTTTGTGTGGAGCTTTCTGAATGCAGGGGTGCTTGGGTTCCCAGGAGCTCATGTTATTGAATAGAGGGTGTTGTCATCCCATATTGAGATCCAGAACTTTCTCTCCACAGGCTGTCATCCTTCACAACTGCTTCAGCACTCTGCCTTTTCAGGCTAATGTTCGATTAAAAGATGACTAGTCAAAGCCGGCACTAGTGGCTCACGCCTGTAATCCTAGCTACACAGGAGGCTGAGTGGAGGCTGAGATCTGAGGATTGTGGTTCAAAGCCAGCACAGGCAGGAAAGTCCCAGAGACTCTTATCCCCAACAAACTACTCAGAAAAAGCCGGATGTGGTGCTTGTGGCCCAAATGGTAGAGTGCTAACCCTGAGCACAGAGAGGCTCAGGTAAAGAGCCCGGGTCTTGAGTTCAAGACCCAGGACCCTCAAGAAAAAGTGACTAGCCAGAACTATACTTACTGATTGTCACGCTTCAGGGCCTGGGTGAATGTGTGGGAGTGAGGCTCGCTCTGAGCCTGGCTTTGGCTACCTTCTCTCCTAGCTTCATCGCCAAAGCCATACGCTGTGTGCCTGAGCTCTGCTGTGCCTGCCCTTCCCATATGCCTGACCCTGAGTCACTCAGATCACCTGTCTTCTGACCCTTCGTGGGCTTCCACACTGAAGGGAGCACTGCTTTTACTCAAACGTTTCAGTGGGCTGTGTGGGAGGACCATGCTGAGTGTGAAGTCCACTACAATGCTTGGTATCCATGGGCCTGGGTGTCTGTGTGTCCTTGGGCCTGTATGCCTAGGCTGATCTGTAGAGCCTAAGATTCATGACTGCCAAGCTACAAGCTGTGGAACACAACACTGAGAAATAATTTTCTTGTGGCTTGTATACTCAGGAGTTCAATTACAACTCTTCTATGTTGTCTAAAGTTATATAACCTCTGCAGATTCTACAATTTAAAAACTCTCAAGTGCTTGGTTTAATTGCTTTTATGATCTTAGAACAGTGCTGAGTAGTTTTAAGTGCACAACAAAATCACTTCTCTCGGCGCTGTGGTAGAGACACACACAAAACATGTCACCCTTCTGGTTATCTTACAGTCTGGTGTGATGAGGCCTTGCAGCCTCCTCTCTATGGTCACCCCTCAGTTTCCATCTCCTGTGGAAGAAAGTACAAGGTGCTCTGACCTGGCCAGGAGGCTCACTGTGACTCGGGCTCTGATGTGTCCTGGCTCCTGGAACACTCTGCTCCTTCTCTGTTTTCTCTCTCACTCCATTGGATGATTTCTGTTTCCTCCACCATGCCTGTGGTCTAGTGGCTATTTCCTGGAACACTCCACCACACTTGACTTCTTCCTGCCTATTTTTAGGAAAGCCCACATGAGATCAAGACCTTTCTTTCTCTGTGTTCTCACAGAATCCTCTCCATTTCTTTCTACCACCTCACCTGGACGTACATGTGTGCTGGACTGTTTGCCATTGTAGGCTAAGTGTTCATTTCACCCTTAGGAGTCTAAGTGCCTAGAAGTAGCACCCAGATGCTCCCCACATTCTCAGGGCTGGGAAGGGACCCAACACAGCTGACATTCCAGGAATTCTTCAAGAGGGAAGCTCGGCGGCCTGCTGATTGGACCGGCCACAGCTAGTGGAGTGAGACTCTCAAGCTGGACTCTGAATGGATCTGACGCCCCTGCTCTGTGGACATAGAGGCTGACACCACATCTGCCTGCTCCCTTTCTCCTGCTTTCACATGAATGGTCTTCACCACTTGTCCCAGCTCTCCACACCTCCCGCCCTTGACCCCGCCCCCTCTTCATTGACCCCCATCTTCCCCCAGCTTTCAGTGCCTGGGACCCCTCCCCAGAACCCAGGCAGAAGGCATCATAACTTCCCCTCCTCACCTCTTTCTCTTGGGTTTCTACCATTTTCTTTTTGGTCATTTACCTCTGATCTGTACCCTGAGAGCCAATGAGAGCCTAGTAGCAGTCCTCCTGTCTCTGTGTGAAGTAGAATTTATCCCGGTAATTGTTCAGTCCGCAGCTGAGCTGGTGAGGACTAGGGGTGGCATAAAAGTGTTTGAGATGCGGGTGCTGCTCCTCACCACACCCCTGTCCCCCAGGAAGGGCGGGTCCCATGTTAGGACAGCAGGAAGAAAGCTGAGGGACAGAAAACACAGTGGCAGGGGAAATGAGGAGCACCGCCTGTGGGCCTGCCACCCGCCCTCTGTGTCACATGTCATCTGTTGTGCCACATCTACCCCACAAAATGTGGGATGCGTATCCTTATGTCATACCTTCTCTGTTTAAGAAACACAGGATTCTGCCCATCTCAATCCTAGCAAGGGGCAGAGCTCTCTGCCAACTCCTGTAGGCTCCATGCCAAGCCATATCTTGAGTCCTCATGGTCCCAAGTCTGCTGTGCTAAGGTGACTGGGCCCTACACCCGTCCTGTGCTCACAGGGAGCCATGCCAAGTCACCGGAGTGATGTGTGAATCCAACTCCCCATGACAAAGGCCTCAGCAGGAAATGAGGCCTGAATAGAGTCCATTGCTTAACCCTTAGCAGCCACGAAGCAATGACCTCGGCTCAGAATCTTCCTGGTTTGTCCAGGCAGGCGCCCCTCACTCCACTCACAGCCTGGGGAGGCTCTGAAAACTGTGGGTGCCTAATGCCACCCTGCCAGCCTGGAAGCCGCCTGGGCTGCCCCACCTGCAGGGCTAAGTCCTCGAGCCCACCTACTTCAGCAGGGAAGTTCTCACTCCAGTATCACCTTGTTTAAACAAGATTTCTGGCCTTTGTTCCGGAGGGCAGGTGTTCCTAATTCCTCCTACATCTCGAATCTGGGTTTTCACGAGACTTTAATCATCACCATTTTGGTAAGATAATGTACCTCCAAAAAGCTCAGTGGACACTTCATTGAGATATCTAGTGATTTCCAGACACATAATTAGGACATGTAGCCATTATTATTTTTAAAAAGCTTTTCACAGTGTTCCTGTGACATACGTATTACCTATTACCAGTATGATTACATGAAAAAGTTGCAGATCAAAGCATTTGAGTAATTTGCTCAACTCCGTAAGAACGCTACATCTCTAAAGAGGACACAGCAGTTCAATCCAGGTTAAGTAACTCATACTCCCGTGTTTTTCCCAGTGCATGTTGGGTCTCTCCATGTCAGGGGCCCTTGATCACTTAACTAGAGCATGGAGCCCATTCCCTGTCATATCTGTTTTCTTTCGCTTGGTTTCCACTTGGAACCCCCAGTGTGGGCTGGAAGCTGAGTGTGGTTCTTGGTGGCATTAGTCCTCTCATCCAATGGGCTTCTGCGATGAGGGGCAGTGAGCTGAGAGCACAGGGGTCTGGGGCTTGGCTGGGCCCTGGAGGAGCAGGAAGGATGGGGAGATGGGAGAGCAAGAGGACCAGAGGACAGGAATGAGGAAGATGGCTTCCCAGGCCTGGTGCTGTTGGCTGCTAGGTCTGAAGCCTCAACAACAGTTATGGTGGACAGTGTGACCTCACTGCCATTTAGGTTCGCGGCTCCTGCCATGCTCTCGGGAATGCTGGGTTGCAAATGCGTTTTGACAGAGAATTGGGCTAGGAAAACACTTTTTTGTTTTTGTTTTTGCTTTTTTGCCCAGGGCATACAAGTGCGAATGAATATTTTCCTCACACACAAATCTTGTAATGAATTCTAATATATTATATATATTATATATATCCAGTCCTGAGGCTTGAACTCGGGGCCTGGGCACTGTCCCTAAACTTTTTTTTTTGGCTTAAGGCTAGCACTCTACCACTTGAGCCACAGCGCCACTTCCAGCTTTTTCTGCTTATGTGGTGCTGAGGAATTGAACCCAGGGCCTCATGCATACAAGGCACACACTCTACCACTGAGCCACCTTCTCAGCCCCTCTCCATTTCTTTTTACCTTTCAGAATACATCATCCACTCTCTAATCTATCCTGAGTAGCAGTAGCTCATGGTACCAGGGGAAGGCATGATGCATGCACAATACATAGTGCATGGCATGAGCACCAGGATGGAATAGGTACCAAGCTTGCTATTTGAAAAATAGAATTCTCCATCTCTGTGTAAATAATGAATTATTTTTATTTAGCTTTCAGGCTGGCCAGATGGGAGAACTCTGGAGACAGCCTAGAAAATAGAGGTAGGAATAATTTCATAAGGCTTATCGATGTGTGTCTTCAGTGTGGCATTTAGGGCAGTAATCATTTGAAGAACATATACAAAATCTGCATTCTTCTAAGCGCCCAAGTGTGGAACCTCCGTGGCGATGCTGCTACTTCTTTCTATTGATCAGCAGGTTTGATCAATAGGTTGAAGATTGAAGAAAATAAATCAATAGACACAGGGAGAATTTAAAGCTCTGTTTATATAATCAATTGATTAGGGAAATTGATTTGAAAGGATACAAGCAAAAGGAAAGAGCTTACAAGCAATTCAGGAAAAAATAGCAACATTTAGTGGGGAAAGATACAAATGTGAACTAAGATTCTTGGTGCAAATGAATATAGAGACTGAAAATTTAAAGTGTGCATGTGTGTGCATTTATATTTTTGCACTGAATATAAGGTGCGTGTGGGGGCTGTGTGTGTTTAGAAGTTTGCACTTGGTTGATAGGTAGGCTACAGTAAGTTGTGGAAGTCTAAATAATTTGTCACTCCTGCATTGCTGGAGTCTGGACAGACAACAACACAGGTGGGACAAGGGGCCAGCATTTCCGTTAAGAAGGATAGAGCAAGCTGGGCACCAGTGGCTCATGCCTGTAATCCTAGATACTCAGGAGGCTGAGATCTGAGGATTGCAGTTTAAAGCCAGCCTGTGCAGGAAAGTCCATGAAACTCTTATCTCCAATAAACCACCAGAAAGTCGGAAGTGGCATTGTGGCTCAGGTGGTAGAGTACTCTCCTTGAGCTGAAGAGCTCAGGGACAACACCCAGGCCCAGAGTTTAAGGCCCACAACCAACAAAACAACAACAACAACAACAACAAAAGTTTGTTCTTAAATAAGCTTGAATGACATTTGGGAACATAATTAGGAAGTTTTAATCTTAAACTCAAGAAAAATGATGTATATTATTAGGACAGCATCACCTAACACACACACACACACACACATACGCACGTACATACAAATGTGCATGTACATGCACAGAGTCTAAAAAATATTCCCTAAGAAAATCAAGCTGTCTTCATGTGTCACTCATTCAATACAGGCCATTTCCTGACATTTCATCTTTGGTCTCCTCCCTCAGTTCTAATCCTGCATCAGAACTAGACACATGGTCCCTGTGAATGAGCCATAGCTTTTAAACAATCCTGCCACGAATTCTCATGCATTTTGGCCTCGCAGTTAGCTTACTATCCATGGCTTTATAAAGAACTAAATTTCATTTCTTAGCTATTGACTTTACTTCCTTCTCTAATTCCTTTCTCTTACCCCCTTCTTTCTTCTCTTCACTCTCCCTTTTCTTTCACTAGAGAGAACATCAAAACTATAGCAGTCACACATGGCAATTCTGGGCTTTCTCCCTGACTTCGTTGTGCTTAGTAAATGAGGTCATTTGAAGGGACTAGATTTCTTTTCTAATAGGAAAGAGCCACCTTCTGAAGTAGATTTCTATAAATTGTCTTTTATCAGGGATCCTAATATGCCTGGCAGTTATCCCAATCATTTGGTAATCTAGCATTTTATTTCCTCAGGCAAAATAGCAAATGAAGATTCTTGGTGTGATTGTGTTCACAAACCTTTGAGCATCTTCTGTTCAACTTTATGTGAAGAGTCAGTTTATCTTTTGGAGGCTGTAGGGGTTCTGTGCCTGAGGGCTGGTTAGGAAGATAAAGACTAGATGGGAATCTTAGCATATAATAAGGCAAAGCTCATTTTGGGAAAACATCAGACAGGGCACTGCAGAGGTATATTTGGATTTTTGTTACTTGGCTACCTGATTGGCTCCTCTTACTTACCCTGTTTTATTATATAGTTAGGGTGAAAATAAGAATTCACAAATACGCTTTGTATTCTCTTCTACTCTCTTAGTTTATGTTTTCCATTTTGTTTGTTTATATTTTAAGTCAGTGGTTAATTTTAGTTTCTAATGTTGTATACATGTGTATATATAATACATCAAATAAAATTTTAAGGGCGACTGAAAATTTAGTTTCAGTTTCCCCAAGACTTGTACATTTGGGGGGTTTTATTTTAGTGTTTACATTCACTATTTTAAATAATATGCTCTGGAGAGTTCTTTCTCCACATTACCACCTGTGCAGTTTACTTCTCTTGATCCTTAGTACACTTAGTGTACCTAGCTTTTCTTAATCAGCATTTGGTGTTTTTATTAGAATGTTTACATTTCTTGTAGCTAACTCATATATATTCATCCAATTTTTGTTTCCCCATCAATTAACAATTTTTCGTACAGTTTCTTAATTAGGTACTTGTTGCTAATTCAGTTCCAAACCTTTTTGGAAATTACAAAATCTCTCCACCAGTGATCTCTTACAGTCATCTATTTTTGAGGAGTTGGCTATCCACTTCCCAGGACATGACAGCAGCCCAGATGTGCAGCTTCCCCAAGCTGAAGCATCTGATCTCTCACGTCTCTTCTCACCTGGCTCAGCTGGGCCTTATGTCCCCTCCCTTACAGGCTCACTTGCTAGTTTTGATGAAGCTCACTCCTAAGAAAGTGTACATGGTTGTAAAGATCTCAAGTCTCAGCACTTACTATGACATCATGGCTTGTGTGATAGAAGAGTCTACGTTGGAAATTGTTCTCCAGTGTTTTAAAGATGTCCATACATTGCCATCTAGCACCCCCCACTACCACTGTTGTGGTACTGAAGATTTAACATAGAGCCTTACGCCTGTAAAGCAAGGGTTCTACCAGTTGGGACATTACCTAGTGTTTTCATCTTTATTTAATCTTTGAGAAAGGATTAGACTAACTTTGCCTGACTGACTTTGGACGCATGGTCCTGCTGCTTCTGCCTCCTGAGTAGTTGGAGCGACAGGTACAAACCATCACGTCCAGCCTCACATACTGTTTTAAACAAAGCCTGTGTTTCCCAATGTATGGTATATCAGAAAGGACTTACTATCTGCAAATATTAAGCGAAATACTAGCTAAAAACTCATATTAGGAAACTAATATTCTGTGAATAAGGTACTATGATTTTTATTTGATTGCTGTTTGATGAACTTCAGACTGTATTCTGCTCTGGGGACCCATTTCATTACAATCTGAATCTGTCTGTCTATCGACAAACCAGTTTCTCCATAAGGAATTTCATATACTAAATGCAGAATACTGTTTGCCTACAGTTTTTCAGTGCTTGGAAAGAGACAAAGATTGGGTGTTACTCACTGTTACCAATACTTTTTGGAATGAATCCTTCCCTTAAGGATTTCTTTTATTCATATACACAACATTTGTTTGGTTTAACCTCTCTCTTGCTATTTTTAAATAGGACATGTTGGCTAGGGTAAGACCCATCTGCAAAATCCAGTCCGTTTCTATTTCAGCTTGTTTTATTTTGGTCTCCACTACACCCACTCTTGTAACTCTGGGCCCTTTCCTGAAAATATACCAGGAGTATTTTCTGCTGCTAATCTTGGTTTTTGCTGTCTCAGCCCTTCTACATCCATTATCTACTATTTATCACATCACCTTTCTGACTTGCAGATTTATATTCCTTCTTCCACTTTGAAGGGTAGCTTTGCTTGATATAGTAATACAGGCCGGCATTTGATTTCTTTAAGGATTTGAAATACATCACACCATGTCCTATTTTTGTTTATCATTTTGAGAAATTTGTCTTTATACAAATGGGGTTGATATTATTTGTAACTTCACCCTTCTCCAGGTTTTCATATTATTTCCTTAGTATGCATATCTGTTATTTTAGGTATTGTATATCTTGGAGGGATACTTGTCTTGTCTATTTTTATCTTAAAGGCCTCTTGTATCTGGATTACTGTGAGTTTTGTGCCATTTTTTTGAATATGATTTCTATACTTGAGTATTGTACCTCTTCTTCTATGACCATGTATCCTAGTTTGATTTTTAAATCTAAATATTCGAATTTTGTTTTTAAGTCCTGATATTTTGTCTTTAGCTTGATCCAGTATATTGATAAGGCTTTCAAATACAGTTTTATTTGACTTACTGAACTTTTCATTTTAAGAATTGTGATTTGTTTTTCCCTACCTAAGGTTTGTAGATCTTCACTGAATTCCTCTTTCATGTCCTGTATTCTCTCTTTTATTTCATTCAGCTCTTTATTTGTATTTGTTTGTGATTTGTTCAGGTGCTTATTCATGATCTTGTTATACTTGTTATCATTTTTTTTTCCAGTCATGGTCCTTGAACTCAGAGCCTGGGCACTGTCCCTGAATCTCTTTATTTTCAAGGCTAGCGCTCTACCACTTGAGTCACAGTACCACTTCTGGCCTTTTTCTGTTTATGTGGTACTGAGGAATCAAACCCAGGGTTTCATGCATGCTAGGCAAGCACTCTACCACTGAGCCACATTTCAGACCCTGATATAATTCTTGTACTTTTGAGTGATTTTTCTAAGATTTCATCTACTTTAGTATTGCTAGTGCACACTAATACAGAGCAATTGTCTTTTGTAGGAGTCATATTGCTTTTATTTTATTTTTAAAGTGTTTCTTGTGTTCTTGTGTTAGGCATTGTACATCAGAGACTAAGTCCTTGGCTAGAAATCGTCACAACTTATTGTTTTTATATGGATTGTTCTCAGTGTTCAGACAGGATTGCATAGTGTCAGAGACTCAGTTTTTCACCATGGGACTCAGTATATACTTCAATAATTGAACTTTTACCCAACTGCTGAGGACAACAGGTTTGATTTCTAGCAACACTCAGATGGATGAAAACCAGATGGATTCTCTTGTAGTTCCTAATGTATTTGTTGGGGCTATATGTGAGTTGAGGATAGGTCTAGCCAGGGCCCCGTTGTTCTGCTTTTGAGCTGGTTTTACCCTAGATATTTCACCTTAGATATTGTGTATTGGAAGCCAATGTAGACTGAAGGAGCCTTGCCATTTATGGACAAGGCAGATTCACTTATTCTAGAAGGTGTTCAGTTTTTTCAGGGTCATCTGCTTGTACAAAAGGAGAGCTATCTGTACTCCAGAAAGACTGGTAAGAAACCACTTGAAGTTACGTTTCTTTCTAGAAAGTAAAGTTTACATTCTGTTCCACAGAATGTACACATTAGATTTAAGGATGACTAATTGAAGTTCTGATCAAGTAAATTTGGCTATCATTCACATTTATTTTTCTTTTTAGCCCTTGATTTTGAAGGTGCATTTTAATGTACCTACCATCTGTTTTATCATAGTATGTATAATTTGGTACAGAACTTTGTCATGTTCTGTCATTCATACAAATCCAGGAGATGATGTCAAGTGCTCCTGTGGAAGTGGGTTCAGGTTCAAGAAAGAGGCCACGGGAGTGAGTCTGCTTTGCTATTTCAGCCAAAAGATCTGTGAGTTGTAGATTCTGGCTTTGTATGTTGCAATGGCTATTCAGGCCTGAGCCTTGGCATAGAAATCAGAAGTATGGGATTTGTTTTCTCTTGTTATTGATTGTTACCCAATCATTGAGACTTTCCCATGTGTGTTTTCTTCCTTTTTCTTTACCCTGCCCATCCAGTTGGGCCTCCAAGTCAAATCCACTCAGGGACTTTGCATTAGAAGAAAGATTTGGACCATCACAGCGGGCAGAGTCATTTGTCATCAGCCAAGGGCTTCTTAGACACCACACGTTTTAATAATTTAAGAATCAGGTAGGATGCAGTTTGAAGGAGAGAAAATAACTGTAAAGAGATGGAAGCACGTGGGAGACAAAAGTCGCTGCTTCTCCCTACCTGAGTTGAATTTGAGCCTTCTTATACTCAGAACTGGTCCCAGGTTGGTACCATTAAACTGAATTTTAATATGTAAGAGTCACTCCTCAGGAGAGGGTTAGACTGAATCTGGAAAGAGAGAGAAAAAAAATCTCATCTCCATTTCTTGTTTGTTGACACTCCATGATATTAATTAGCACTACATCCCCAAATACTGCAAAGCAGTGCTCAATGCTGGGTTGATTAGTTAAATCTTGATGCAGAGCAAATTAAAGATGTCTTATGACACAGAGGCATGTTACCTCAAATAACATAGGTAGAGTTGTTAAAGGATTTTCTATGTTAAAGTCTCTAAATAGATTATAAGAATTGGTAATGAATGTTTATGCTGAAAAAAAGCAATCTGTGCTAGGATGGGCCAGGGAAAAGTAGTTCAATATCATCCTCTCTCTTTTTTTTTATTGAAGTTCAGAGTTATATATGTATAGATTAAGGTTACCTGAGGCAGAGCCAGGGCATGTGATTTCCTTTGTAGAATAAGGTAGTTTGTATAACTTGTGCAGAGTTCACAGTTCACCTTTATTTGTACAATCTGATGGCTGTAGAAAATCTGCTGGTGGAACTGTTTCTTTTCAGAAAAGATCTACGGCCACATTAGACATCATTTGGTCTGAGGGTTTTTTTCTGTCCAGAATTCATATGCAGAAAACCTCACTTATAAGATCATGGTGTTTGGAAGTGGGGCTGGAAAGAGGTGGTTATTATTAGCTGAGGTCATGAAGGTGATGTCAAGGAAGAGATTAGCAACTTCATGAGAGGAGGTAGAGAACAGAGCTAACTCTGTCACCCACTCCGGTGCCCAAAGTCACTAGTCAACAATTCAGGCACTAACCCACTTAGAACCTTAATCTTGGATTTCCCAGCCTCTAGAACTATGAAAAATAATTGTTTGCATTTAAGCCATCTAGTCTGTGATACTTTGCTATTCCACTAAAGATTAATGGAGAAATACACACAATTTTTCAAATTAGGAATAGAGGCAATCCCTCTGTCTACTCCATTTTTGTAATGTTTTTCAGAGAGAAAACCCTGGCCTTTAGTCTTGTGTGAAACCACACAGACAGGTTATGAGGAATTAGAAACTGTATGAGGCCAGAAATTGAGAAAATTGGTGTAAAGTGATCTAACTACTAAAAGAAAACACATTATGATTTGAAATGCATTATTTTTCTGCTCTTTATTACAAAAAAATCTTTCTGTCTCTCTCATCCATTTCCTAGTAACTTTCTTTTAGGATCAGATTATGGTTTAGAATTTCATAAATTTAACTAGTCAGCTATAGCATAGCAGCTGCTTGCTTCCAAGAGTCTGTTTATATACTTCCTGTCTTTCAGCTCTCTGAAAGTTTCCTTTCTAGGGATTCTAATTCATCTTTTTTTCATGTTTAATATCTTACTCTTTAGGAATTTGGCTCTGAGCCAAAGGACAATGTTACAAAAAAGTGAAAATGCCTAGGACAAGCAGCATCTATTTGAAGTACTTGAAATAGCATATGTGTCCTCATGCAATCAGATAACTGAAGTGACAGGTTATAAATAACCTGCACTCACTGCCCCGCAAGCTGAAGGTAAAGGTCCTGGTCGCTACCCAGAGTCAGAGAAGTGCTGCCAGTAACATCGTGTCTGCAGAGATAGATGCCTGTAGAACAGTGCTAGGAAACTGCTGTGACATCCAATCTACTTTCTACTACTTCAATCTGTGATTCTTACACAAAACAAATCACATAAGTAATAAATGTCTCTGAGTCCCAAGCGTCATGTGGCAGTAATGACTGACCTCATCAGGTTTTTGTGAGGTCATGTCTATGTGGGCAGGTCTCTTGCTGGGCTGGAGTGCACGATGACCACACTTTTAAGATGAAGTCGGCCCAGAGTGCATCTGCATGGCACTGAAGAGGGGCAGGAAGCCTGCTTGGTGCTTATTCCGATATGTGTGTGTGTGTGTGTGTGTGTGTGTGTGTGTGTGTGTGTGTGTGTGTGTGTGTGTGTGAGTGTGTGTGTGTGTGTGTGTGTGAGTGTGTGTGTGTGTGTGTGTGTGTGTGTGTGTGTGTGCCTGTTAGAAGAACTAAGTAGTAAAGGCAAGCAGGCCGAGAGAGAGAGACATGCTGGCCTTAGGTTGACAACGCTGTGATTGTCGATGAACACGGTGCCCAGTGTGGCCTGAGCGCCAAGCGTTCCCTGGAAGGAAACAGCGCCAAGAGCTCCCTGGAAGCTGTCTGGAAGCAGTCTGATGCGGCATTTTGACACTGATGCCTTCCCAGCTGTGGCACAGGTCCTCTCCAGACATGCCTTCCAGGTCCATCAGGACAATGAGGAGATAAGCACAGGACACTTGCTGTCCAGCCCAGAAAGGGTATGTGGTCAAGTTCCTCTAATCCACAAGAAGTTCAGAGACCCCCCTAGGGAGGTGAACCAGCTGAGTAGCAAACCCCATATACACTCACTGCCTTTGTCCTATGAGCACACACCTGTAATAAAGTTTAGTTCACTGATTAGGCACAGTGAGCATTAAGAAAAATAACAGATAATAAGACAGACAAGTTACAGCAAGTTATACTGCAGTTATACTGCAACAGCAGTTAGTTAAAACTTAGAAATAGTTTTTTTTTTTGCAATTTTCCACTTTGTCTTTTGGGTTACAGTGGAGTAGAGTAACAAATTGAGATAGGTGAAATGGCAGATTAAGGAGGCTGCTGAAGGCTATTTGCCTGGGTTCTTTGCTCAGAACACAGATCCACGCTGCCAAATGCCCCATAAAGGGGCTTGGGTAAAGCCTCAACTTTGAGCCCAGGAGTAGGAATGGAGAATGCCCATCTGCCCATCTGCCCATCAGGGTTTTCTGCCATCAACACTTCACTCCTGCTGCCCCTCACAGAACACACTGAACTCTCCACATCTGTCACCAATCCAGAATCTGGTCACTGAGCATGCTAGCTCCTTTCTGTCAGACCCAGAGGAGCTCCCATGGCTTTGGTGGAAGGCATACTAGAATTCACATGATCTGTATCCATCTTGACACCACCATGGTGGACATCTGATCAGGTGAATGAGAGACATATGGCTGTCTCTGCTCAGGACACTGCAGAAATCCCACTGAGAGCAAGTGCTGAGATCCCCAGCCACCACCTTGGGAGGGGCCAGAGGATTCCTGATAAGAGTCCACTTGTTGTTCTGGGTAGAATTCTTTTCTAGATTCTTCCCCAGGAGTTGGGCTTTGCCTTCTAGGAAGCTCTGTCTGATTCTCAGGACCACCACAGGAGGAGGAGGACAAGATCTGGAGTCTCTCCTGTTGTCAAGTTCTACCTGTGACCAGTGAAAGACTGGAGACATAGACTCCGTTGAAAAACATCTCACTTGGTCAAAGACGTTTTAAACAACAACAACAACATCAATGGTGTCTATGTTCTCTGCTTCATTTCTTCCTCAGGCTTTCTCTTTAAATGAACACACTTGCCACTTTGCTAAGGGTAACAACAGATTAAGAGAGATGTTTACAGTTGAGCAAGGCTTCAAGGCCTTGAGTTTAACTTAGAATTGTTTTGTTTTGTTGAGATCTAGTTGATTCTAGTCCTTTAAACTCCCTCCTCTCCTCTTTAGAGCACAGAAGCCCTTTAGTTTCTCCACCTGGCAACTTCTGAATTTTTGGATGGTCTTGGTCTTGAGTGTTGTTGGTTTATTTTCACAAGTCTACAAATGTCTACTCATTTAAATTGTGTCCCTGTTTTAAAAATTTTCCAACAGGCATCAGAGCTGAAAGAATTCACAGTGAAGTCATGTCCTAGTGTCCCCAGTCTTCTGCTGAAAGGAGCGTTTACTTCATTATCCATCTGGAGTCGTCCTTGCTTCTGAACCTGTGGAAATACAGCCAATCTTCCATCACAGTCCACCCTCACCATCTGCTCTGATGCAAATCACTTCCTGCTTGCCTGTTGCTGCAGGCTGAACTGCCCGGCTTCCCTGCCTCTCCACATCTTCTAGAGGATTACCAATAAAGGCCCAGCCTCTGGGCACTTTTCGTAGAGAGTACGACAAAGGCCCCTGCACAGTTGCTTTCTTAGAATAGAGCTGCTCTGCGGTGAGTCAGGTTCCAGTAGCTAAGCAGTGTTGCAGGGGCTGTGGGAGGGGTAGGAATCCTGGAAGTCACAGCGCTTTCCCTCAGTGGAAGTTCACCTCGGGCTGGCACATGTTAGCGCAGGTCAGACAGCTTTCCTTGGCCGCGTTTCAAGCATGCAGCTCTGGGATTCAGGCCCTGCTGGCTCCGGGCTGTGCTGTCTGCACAGACAGAAGGCAGCAGGGCGTGGTGCGTGGTTTACTGTCCAGCTCACAGGAGGGTTGCACCTTTTGGATCTATATTTCCATTGGTTAGCATGCAGACAAGAATTTCTCGTTGACTGCAGAAGAGGCTGAACATACTTTCCTTCTCATGTGCACAGAGAAAGGAAACAGGGCAGGAAGACCATGGGTCCCCAGGGCTGATGATGCACAGTGCCACACACCCCACAAACCAGGCACCCGTGGCTCATCCCTGTCACCCTAGCTACTCAGGAGGCTGAGATTTGAGGATTGTGGTTCAAAGCCACCTCAGGCAGGAAAGTCCATGAGACTCTTATCTTCAATTAACCACCAGAAAACTGGAAGTGGTGCTGTAGCTCAAGTGGTAGAGCACTCGCCTTGAGCTGAAGAGCTGAGGGACAGTGATCAGGCCCAGAATTCAGGCCCCACGACCCACAAAAAGAATCCCAAAACAGAAACAAAAAAACCCAGAAGCCTGAAACAACAAAGTGTTCTTCCCCAGGCCTGGATGTCTGGGGCTCTGGAGGAAGGGAAGGATCTTCTCCACGTCCACGCTCCTCTCCCAGCTCCTGTGAAGGCCCACAGCTCCGGAACAGCTTCACTACTTCGTGCACCCTGTAGATCTGGCCCTGTCATCCCACGGTCACTTCCTGTGCATGTGTCCATGCCTGTGTCTCTTCTCTAAGGAGGCCAGGTATTTAGGAGAGGGCTTTGCTCATTACCTACTCACCCGAGTCTGATCACTTCTCAGACACTACCAGAAAATCATTTCTTCTCAGACCAAACATTAGGTCACGTTGAGGTCAGTATGCCAACATGTCCTTTTGGACAAAGGTCATCTGGCTAATGTGATAAGAAGGCTCTAACAAGGAGCCTGGCCCCACAGACAGCCTGGGAATGGGTACTAACAGCTGGTGGGCTGGCTGTTACTTCTTATCTAGCTTCCCCTTCGGGAAGTACGAGTCTAGAGTGGACTGCCACTCCCACAGGATTTCAGGGCAGAATTAAGTGTCTTCTCCAAAGTGTCCACTGAAGGATGATGGGTAGGTTAAGAGTTGCTTGGGTCTCAGATTTGCAAACGTAGCGTCTCAGTGCCAGTACCAGAAGTCTTAGCCAGGAAGAGCCGCTGCTCTTCTCTCCTTCATCTCAGGTCAAGCAGCAGCACTGTCACCGCTTCCTGTTCAAGCTTTCAATCACCTCGCCTCCAGACCTGAGCAGTTCATCTTCACCAGGGATGTATCAACCTCCCACTATGGAGGTCGAGATTCAGTACATCAACAGATGCACCTGTGAGCCAGGATGTAATGTATCAATGGCTTTCATAAAGTGGAATGCTTGCTCTAATGGCATCCGTGAGAAATAATTAGGTTCAGGGCCTACTAATGCTTTTATTAAAACAAAAAAAATTCGATTTTCTACCTTAAGTTACATATACACATATTTTTTTTCCTTTAAGAAGTCAATATGTGTGTTTAATTGATAGGTTACAGCAACAGTATTTTCTAAAAAATAATCAGGTTTATATACTAAACACAAAATGCATGATCAAAATTATACATTTTAAAATGTAGAAATCCTATGAACATATACATACAACTTGCATGATGTCATCTTTGTGGACAGCATTTCGGCAGTGTATATTCAGGAAGATCTATTGAAACTCGTAAAGAGTTGATCTAGCAATTTTACTGCTGGAAAGCCATTCTAAAAATAGGAGTACTGAAACGCAACTAAAGTCCTGAACGTGCTTTATAGGTAAATACTTATTGCTACACTGTGTGTAACACTAAAAAAAATTTGAAATATTCTAAATGTCAAACAATAAGGTATTAACTAAGTAAATTATGGGACATAATTATACAGTCATTAAAGTAATGTTTATAATGAGTTTGTAATAACATGGAAAAATTATATTAAAATAAAAATACAAAAACAGGAGGCAAAACTATAGCATGATAATAGTTACATTAAGTATCAATAAATGTATGAACAAATCTCTGAAAGGTAGTACACAAAAATATCAAGAGCCTGGAACTTTCAGGGGTTTACAGAGTTCTTCCTTCTACTCTTTTGTTTTCCAAATTTATTGCAGGGAGTGTTTTGCCACAGGAAATACAATAAGCATTTAGGAATAAAGACACAAATGAAGTGAAAAATTAAATTGCATCGAATGCTGCATTTATTAAAAAGAACATCATAAAATTAGCACAGCCACAGAACCCTCAAAGCCTCAGCTTACTGTGCACAATATGCTAAATTAGCAGGACGCAAGCGTCAGGCACTGAGCACAGAAACTTTCCCAACACTCACTGATTTTGGAACCTGAGGACCAGGTAGACTCAGAGAGGGTTGAAGATCAGATTCTGCCAGCCTGGGCCACAAGGCAGTGACACGGCTCCTCCAGAGTGCTCTGCCACCCTGGTCTCAGCTCCCTGTCACCCCATCTGTCATTCCTGACAGCAGCGCACCTGTTACAGAGGAAGCTGAAGCAGACTGGCAGCTTTCAACAGCAAGTCTCCCTGGAGAGGCATATTCCATGGCAGCAACCTGCTCATGTGGTTGAGCGAAAGTCAGTTGGTTTGATTCAGGGCTGGTTCTGTACGTGCCTGAAGCAGCAG
The DNA here is from genome assembly GCF_024711535.1 of Dipodomys merriami. NCBI lineage: Eukaryota > Metazoa > Chordata > Mammalia > Rodentia > Heteromyidae > Dipodomys > Dipodomys merriami. The sequence continues at coordinate 1,733,340 of NW_027206612.1, read as the reverse complement.
GTATGTCTCAGTGAGGCCAGCCACCTGGCCTGGTTATGTATAAGGAAGCAAGCGCTCTGACAAGAGGTGTTCCTTTGTTATTGTTTTTAATGTACTATGTGGTGTGTTTCTTTTGTATGTTTGTCCCCCTATGGTACATCCCATGCTGTCACTGTATTTGATTTTGGTACCTTGGTATTATATGTACATTGGAATTAGGGAAGGAAGGGGAACATCAGAATGGTGAGACACAGGACAAGGGGAGCCAATGCAGCAGCGATCTCACAAGACAATCTGTTAGAAACGGTTTGTACAACTTGGGGGTGGGGGGAGCAGAGGGAAAGTAGGAGAAAAATGAGGGAAGGGGTATCAAGTACTTACTACCTTACTTATGTAACTGTAACCCCTCTGTATATCACCTTGACAATAAAAAAGGGGAAAAAAAGAAATAGAAAATTTTTAAAAAAGGTCACATTTTTCTCTCTTTTTTTTTTTTTGTTAAAGTTCATTTTAAGTTTCAATTAGAAATATCTAGACTTGGAGTCTAATTTCACTCTTGTGCCTACCAATGACCAGTTTCCCCAACAACATTTGGCTCTTTTCTTAAAGATTAGATGACCAGAGTTGCGTGGTTTTCTTTCCAAGTCTTCTGTTCTGTTCCACAGGCTGTCACGTTTTAATTACCATAGTTCTGTGATACACTTTGAAATCAGGGATTGTGCCACCCCCAGCTTTTCCATTATCCCTCCGACAACACTTGTTACCTATGTGTCTAAGAGCCACTTGGTTTCTTGCAGCACTTTTTTTTTGTACGTTTTTATTTTATTGTAAAAATGCTGTATAGAGGGGTTGCAGTTACATGAGCAAGGCAATGAATACATTTCCTATTAAGCATTGTTGCCCACTCCTTGGTTTTCCCCCCATCATCCTTCCCTCCTACCTCCACAACTATACCCCTCCTGGGACCCCCACCGCTCCGCCCCCCACACGCTCCCAGCCAAAGTTGTAAAGTTCGTTTTCAACATAGTGTTTTGTACATCTCATTGTTACAATGGGTCAACCTGTATCCTTATTTAAGCATTTTGTTTTTTCCTTTCCCCTCCCCGAATAAAAGAAGTATATATACAAGATGCAGGGCACCGACATCAAATACAGTGAAAACAGGGGTTATACAAAAAAAAACCCCACATGGTACATTCTAAATACATTAGAAACAATAGCAAGTAAGAAAAAAGATATTGGTATCCCTATCGGGGTTCATTTCACTTATCATCTTATTTGGTCATATCTACATAGCTTTTGGCTTTTTCTGCTTCTCCTACACATATACTAGTTATTGCAAATAAGGAAAACCTTGGGACCTATGTTTCTTTGGGCCTGACTTATACTTCACTTAATGTAATTTTTTCTAAGTCTTTCCATTTCCTAACAAATGGGGCAATGTCATTCTTTCTGATGGAAGCATAGAATTCCATTATATATTTTTATGTATGTATATATCACATTTTCTTGATCCATTCATCTACTGAGGGGTATCTGGGTTGGGTCCATATCTTAGCTATGGTAAATAATGCTTCTTGCGGCACTTTTGCAACAGCATTTGGAGGTGGTGGTTGGAGCAGGAGTGAGGGCCTCACATTTGAGGACTTGAAGGCTTCTCCCCAAAGTTGGCTCTGTGGAACTGGATGCCAAAGTTACGTGTTGCACAACATCGTAAGCCACATCTCACTATGGTGGTAATTATGGATGCTCAGCTTTATATTAAAAAGAGAAGTTTCTTTCTCATCAGGATCCAAAGAGCTGGTGAGTCCCCTGACGTGATTCTCCTATGGGGTTCCTCATTTTTCCTTCCTTTAACCCTTCCTAGCAGGAAGAGCTCATGTCACATGCTTGGTGTTTCTCACCTGCACAGTATGACTGTCTTTAACCAGGCATCTGTCCTGGTCTCTGCCATCTGGAAGAGTTTTACATCTTGGTTGTCAGAGTCATCTCCCTGTATCCTCTAACGATGCCCCAGAACTTGGTGCTTGAACTCCAAGCTCAGGCTTGCTGGGCCAGTGGGCTGGCCCTCAGCACTTCGTCTCTAATCCCAGGAGTAGAAGGACATGAACCTCACTGTCTTTATGGTTGCATCCAAACCATTCTAGCTATCAACTCCACGAGTGACCTCCCACAAGACCCTTGGCTTGGGTGGCCCTGGAAGGACAGGAGGCTGTGATATCAAGACACAGTTCCATCCTCCTGGGTTCCTAAGGGCTGAGAGACAATGTCTCTGTCTGTGAAAGGCCGACAGACTTTTCCTATCAGTGCATTTGGCAATGTGGATCTCAGGACGTGGCTGCTCTCTTCCCCCACCCGTCAGACACTGCTGAGTGCACCAGATCCATCCTGCAGAAAAGCTTGGACTTATGGTAACCCCAGGATCCCGTTCCCTTGCATTTATGAGCCTTGGGGGCGATGTCAGGCGCAAGTCTGCCTCCTCACCCCTGCTCTCCTCTTCTGGGCTGGAATGGGGGGCAGAGCAGAGGAGCGAGGAGCTGGTGCCGGCCAGCTGCAGTTGCCTTGGAAACCAGCTGGTAGGGAGTCGCTCTCCCTTCATTAACTGGCCATCCATTTATGGCTGCTTTCCTCCTCCATTCTTCCTGCTATTTATGCCACTTAAAGAGATCCTGGGGGGAAAAAAACAAAAACAAAACCCTTTTCCTATTTGTAAAGAAGAACAAAAATGACATTTTGTCAGGGTTTCGGTGGTTAAAATCCTAGCGGGTAATGTGAGGTTTTGTTCGCTGTGCCAATTCTCGGAAAGCTCTCACGGTCCGTTTGCCTGGTCTCCATGGATTCCAAGTATTGGTAATTATATATTTTCTCCTCTTCTTCTTTCATCTCCTCCGTCCCTTTTTCATTTTCCACATTAAAGAGGTACCACTGCAGAGGCTGAGGGGGGTCAGTCCTGAGATCAAGGAACTAGGATCCCTTCCCAGGGCTTGAGGAGTCACCAAGGCCAGGTGTGTGGACTTACACAGCCTCTCCCCCAGACACAGGCCATCAGCAAAAACAAAATACGTACAAAGACACGGATAGATGGGGAAGCTGACAAATTGAGCTGCCGAAAGTTGTTATAATAAAAATCACGTCCTGAAAATGGACACCCTCATCATTCACACCTGGAAGAGTGAATGTTTCAGAAGTGATTTCCATATCAGAAACACACGCTTCCGAGGATGGCTTTATTCCATTGTCTTCTGCCATGGCACGTTGGGTGTGAGGAATCATGTGCACACTGATACACACGTGCATGCACCATGCAGGGGGCTGACCAGGCAGAGCTCCTCAGAGAAGCTGAGCTCTGAGCCAGACAGAGTCAGGACGTGACTCTGTCCGGCCTCCTGTGGGAGGGCTGACTGGTGATTATAGTGATCATTGTAGGACAGGATGACTGGTGGCGGACAGAAGAGCCCAAGATGTCTCCCGGCCTGATAGCTGACTGTAGACTGAGAACTTCCACAACGGGACTTACCTTTAGGACCTTTAGGGTCTCCATGTCCCAGCCCCCACTGTGTGCGACCATGTGATCATGAGGTTGGGCAGTAGATTCCACACCGACTTGCCTGTGCTTCTTCCAGATCAAGGCATGTGAGGAGCAAGAGACTGCCACCCCATCTCTTCATCTATTGACGGTGGCCCTCGGGAAATGGCTAGGCTGTCAGCAACAGGAGGATCACAGGACTGAAGCTCACGGCATCCCTCCTGCCCCGGTGCATCCCGAGTGGAGTAGCAGAGAGCCAGTCATGGCTCTGGGCTGCAGCAGGGCGGTGATCTTCTCTGGGGATCTGTCCTTGCCTCTTTCTCTACACTGGACGCAAGTTCAGGTCTCTCCAGAAAGGAAGACCTTCCTGGAGCCTTTCTGGAGGACTGCTTTGTGTGAATGTGTCAGCTGTGGGCCAGCGTTTCTCCAGGGATCTTCTCAAGTTGCTGTTTCCAGCAGCTTTTGGAAGGTGAGGTGGGGCAGGTGAGGGGCGCGGCTGGAGACTTGTCATCTGCTCAGAATGGCTCCACTGTTTCTCTTTCTTCCTATTCACACAAACTAGGTAATCCAATGGTAAGATGAATAGATACTATTTTAGGACCTCAGACACCATTAATATGTCCACAAATCTTACAATTTAAGTGCCTGAACAGAGGATTTGAAGTATGGGGTTACTGGTGCCATATTTTTCTGGAAAAAAGATAACTAGTGAGAAGGAAAAATTAGAATTGTTTGTGTTGGATAAGAAGAAAAATCTGATACTATATCATCAGAAATTGCTACCAGTGGTGATTGTGAAAGATGTGGTATTTACACACATTTAACAAGAATAATTCCACCAAGGATGACAGAAATGTATTTATTCAGCTAACAAATATGAAGCACTTACTGTATTCCAGTGTCTACGATAGGTTAGGGATAAAAACAAAGTTTTGTTTTTGTTTTCATTCACTGTGTAGAGGAGGAAACAGGCTCGTGATGATAGTAATTAGTTTTTCCAATTTCCCAAAGGAAACGACTTCACGCAGCCCTGACACCTGTTCAGGGCATCAGGAGGCTGCTAATGGAGCCTACACTGAGCTCAGGACTGCTGTCCGGAGCCCAGAACCCTTCTGGATTACCATGGTTTCCAAGAGTCAGTTATTCACACACCACTTGGAGCATTTCACCAAATGTGTGCCTCAGTGCTGTGGTTTCCCTAGCATCTGTGTCATTGAGGTCCTTCAATGTGTCTCCCACGTGCAAGGTCACATCTGCGAAGGGGTGTGTGTCTTCTCCTTACGACCACCTTGGATCCCAGAGTGGCACGTGTGCTCTGAGAGGCATATACTCATTCTAGAAGGCCAGCTCACTGCAGGTGCTGTCAGTGCCACGGATTCAGGCTGGACACGCACCAGCCCCCAAACAAGCTCCACACTCACCGCTGAACAGAGCTGAGGGAGAGGAAATGCGCTGACCGGCAGGCTGGTGTGAGGTTTCAGCCTGAGGTAAAAGTGGAAAAACTCCAGATAGAAGGAAGAGCTCCCCGGAGGCTGTGGGAAGCAGGGAGACTGAGTCGTGGTTGCTGCATTGCGTTGAGGTGGTGAAGAGCAAGAACAAGGCTGAGACAGCGATCAGGTAGAGGTGGACCCACACATCAGGGTGAGCAGTTTCAGCCAAACTCGGCACGTGTTTGGGTCCTGGTGCTGTATGTCACAGACTTGTCTTTTATTTTTTGTCAGTCCTGGGGTGAACTCAGGCCCTGGGCACTGTCCCTGAGTTTCTTTTTGCTCATGGTTAGCACTCTACCACTTGAGCCACAACTCCACTTCCAGGCTTTTCTGTGAGTATCTGGGTACTGAGGAACCGAACCCAAGGCTTCATGTGTGCTAGACAAGCACTCTACCACGGAGCCACCTTCCCAGCCCCCAGATTCATCCTTTTTCAACAAGAAGGTCTACCCGGATCACTTCCTGGAGAAACAGAGTCAGAGAGGAGTTGGTTGACTGGGGGCAGCCCTGGGTATCGACCATGGATCAGTCTAGAAGACATTTGTGGGGCGCATCCTGCGGCAGAGCATTGGGGATAGAGGGCGCGTGGGGCCGTGACAGAGCATTGGGGATAGAGGGCGCGTGGGGCCGTGACGAGGCCCCCCAGTAGCCGGGCAGGCGCCGGGGCACCCCGAGGCCAGCCCCCGTCCCGAGGAAGTGGCGGGGATGCCAGGGACCAGACCTTCTAGGCGCACCTGCACCTTCGCAGGGAGATGCAGATCCACCAGCGTGGCCGTGCGTGGGCCAGCTCCACGGGGCCCCTTGGTGACGCGCCATTTCCGCTAGCCCTCTTCTGCCCTGCCGGCACAGCTGCCCAGAGAGGGTTCTGCGTGGAGGTCCCGTGGCCGTGGTCCGGCCACGTCTTGCGGCGGATCCCGGAGCACTGTAGCAAAGGCAGCAGCGCTAAGATGGCCCCCACGCGTGTCCCAGGGCGGGCCTGCCCTCCCACGGCCCCTGCCTGACCCCGCCACCCGCCGCCTTCCCCATCCAGTGTGAGCCCAGCTTCCTTCCTGTCCCCTCGCCACAGTTCCATTCGAGAAGCTGCCCAGGAGCCCCCTGTGCTGAGTGTCCCCTTGGAGTCTTCCCGCAGGTCAGAGCTGAGCTCAGACGCGAACATCAGCAGTGACACCCGAGGCCATTATGTCCCACGCGCTAACCAGAGCGTGGATCTGCCCCCCACGGCCTCTGGCACCTGTCTGAGCACTGCCCACTCCAGCTTTGCCTGGATGGGAGGCATGCTTCAGACATTCCAGCATGCTCTGCTGCCTGGAGTTTCTGTTCGTTGATTCTCCATTCCCTTCATTCAAGAGCCCCCTTCGTTCTATGGTGTCTGCAGATGTTGTGTTAGGGGTGGGGGCCGTGGGAGCTCTCGCTTTCCGCTGAGGAGATGAAGAATTCAGGGGGACCGAAGGAAACACACAGAGCTGAGGTCAACATGTGAAACAGACACAGTGGACCAAGCGCATCTTCTCAGAGAAGGGAGTTCGTTTTGAGAGATGTGTGGGAGTTTCTGGGGAAAAGAGCATTCTTTAAAGGAACATTACATATGAAATTACAAGACATGAACATTTCCAGGCCCTTGAGAAATTCTAAGTAACCCAGGCAGAGGAAGATGGGAGCTAGAGGCTCATGTCAGGAGATGATGCGATTCCTGGGAACAGAAGGCCAAATACGGATGGTGTTTTGTGGAGCAGAGATTTTTAAAATAATGGATGTCTGCACCTTACCAGAACTCTCTGCCATCTGAAAGTTCAACATCACCTGGTCATTGGAAGTCCTGAAATGTCCCAAGATCCCCTGCCACTCCCCACCATAATTATCAAAATAGGTACGGCTATTTTAGGAGAGAAAATTAAACATCACTTGATTAGAGCTTTGCACTTTGGCTTTCCACATTTGGTACCAGGTTGTAAGATCTGAATACACACAAGACCATAAAGTAAGAGGTTCTTGAATGCTAGATGATTTATGCCTGAGATCTTGCCCACTGTCCTTCGTAAATTTGTATTTTTCAAGTGTTTTAATAAGAACTCCTGAGGAAGAGCAAGGAAGAGAGTAAGGGAGACAATATTATTATTCTATTGTGTATCTTGTATTTGTGAATGTAATTTGATTTTTTCGGTCCCATTTCACAGTAGAGAATACCTCTGATAGAAAATTTGGATAATGGTATGTGAACAGCGCTAAACAGACCAAATATCATTTAGGAGGAATGAAGGATGGGATGATCTATACTTAGAAACTGATTGGTTGTATTGAAGCCACTTTGCATAAGCACTTAAAGATAATAAAAAAAGCCAACCATTTCACTGATAGGCCCCACACATCCTACTTCTGGAGACAGCAGATACTTTTGCACACAGATTGAGAATTTGAAGGAACAAATAAAGACAGAGGGGAGAGGTGTGGACAGGTAGGTGGACAGGTGCATGGGCAGGTGCACTGACAGGTGTGTGGACAGATGGACAGCAACTATGTAGAAAAAGTATGCAGACAAATACATGGACAGGTGTGTGGAGAGGTGTGAAGACAACAGTATAGTACAGGTGTACAGATAAGTGTGAAAACAGGTGTGTGGACAGGTGTACAGGCAATTTTGTAGAAAAGTATGCAGACAAGTACATGGACAGGTGTGAAGACAGCAGTAAAGTACAGGTGTGCAGACAGGTGTGTGGACAGGTGCAGAGAGGGGGGCATGCCTATGCATACTGGTCTTCACAAAAGTCTCAAGAAGCACAGGTGGACACTGAGTGAAGTTGCAGAGAAGCTGCCATGGGGGACAGCAACATGACCATAGGGTGGTTTAGGGACATTGCAGGAGGGGCTTGGGTTCTCAGGATGCAAAATATTCTTTAGCCACTTCTTCAGGTGCTTGGGTTTGCTCTTCCACAAGGAAAAACTGGTGTTCTAGGAACTGCTGTCCATGGAAAGTTTTCAGAAAACCCTTGGCAAAGGAGCAGTTTTCTATGCATTCACGGGGCAGAGCGGGGGGGGCGGGGGAGGAAGGGAGAGTATTAATTGTCTTACTAATTTTCAAGGTTATAGATGGTATTTCTGGATGAATACTTCTTTTGTGAACATCTTCTATGCAATCTGACATTGCTGATATTTAGAATATTCTATTTTTTATTGTTTTGTATTCAGAAATTAGTGAGTCAGAAGTAAAACAGAAAATACAGTGTGTGTGTGTGTGTGTGTGTGTGTGTGTGTGTGTGTGTGTGTGTGTGTGTTCGTGATTATGTATTAGATGAAGTAGACTTGGAGACTTCGGTCATATCTAAGAGTTACAGTCAAACACAGCATATACAAGCTTAACCACACTAAGTTAAACACCTGTGCTTGCCATTATTGCCAGAAGTTAAGTTTTGAAAATACAACTTTCAAAATGGAGGTAATTGCATCAGAAACTAATAGCTTGCATTTCTAGCTACTTAGGAGACTGAAATTCCGAGGATCTGGGCTCAATGTCAGCCTGGTCCACGAGGCTTCATCTCTATAATAAATAACAAAAAGCCAGGCTGGAGATGTGCACAGGTAAGCATCATAGGTGATTGTATTGGTGCTTTTACAGTGAGCCTTCTTCATTGGGTCTTGTGTTCTGCAGATCCCAGATGTTTCTCCATTCAAGTTTGTGGTGGTGTTTTCTGCTTGCCAGCATCGTGAGAACTTGGGGAAATGTGTTACTGCCTGGTCCTTGACTAACAAGCATGAGCACTCTCTTGCTTGGACATTAGAAGAGCATCAGCATGGGTTTGTTTTTCTATTTAATTGTCACACAGAATTCGTGCATGGAGAAATGGAAAGGATGGAGTTCGTCTTCAAGTGTTTAATGTCCTAGAGGTGAGATGATGATCCTGGAACCTTTTGCTTGAAGCTAGTCTTTACTCTTTTTTAGAAGAAGAATGACAGAATTTTAAGCTAACTCTTGTTAATATGGTACATTTGCCAGGTGAGGGCTTTTATTTATCCCTAATTAGTTTTTTTTTTATTTTATTACTAGGATGAACTTTGCACAAGAATGTAGCGCATATATCAGAGTGCGGCATAGGACTTATTTGTTGAGTCAAAATTAAAGTCACATCTGGTTTGGATCACTGAAAGACAGTACTGTGTGTTTCTCAGTTCTTTCTTGAGTTGATATAATTAGGTGTGTGCACCTCCTTAGTGAAACTCCAGATTTATGAATACACTGCCTTGGAGACACTGGCATATCTGCTTCCCAGATGTTCCTTTAAGTGGAGTGGGTTCCAGTTACACCTTAGTCATCTAAAGTGTATATTCTAGCATCTTAAAACACGTGCCAGGGAAATAGGTTATGTGTCACTTTCATTCCCAAAAGGACTTAGCTGAGACTCACAGGCAGGAAAGCCTCCAGATGACAGGCCCAGAGAGCAGTTGGTCCTCTGTGTATGGAAAATGATGGGTGTCAATGGCTTTGCTTTCTAAGGCCTTGGAGCTCAGGTGGGGTGTCTGGTCAGCTGGTAAAGCATACTTGAGCCTCAGTGATCCTATATATTTGATGTTTCAGAGATATTTGACAGATCAATAAAATGGAGCCATACCGTATGCCTGAAACTGGTAAAACAACGAGAGAAAGAGCCTGGCTGGCAAGTTTAAAGAAACATCATGTTTTGTGGGGAGCCGGGGTGAACGCAATTAGACTCCGCCCACTCCCTTCCAGCGTTGAGGTAAACAACTCCATATTAGGCAGTGCTTGGCGGGACAGTGGGTCCTGGGCTTTGCGCATGCGCGAGCCACGTAGAGTCCCCAGCCAATCCCGTGGCACTTGGTGACGGTGAAAGGCAGAGACCAATGATAGGACGACACGTGTTCCTGTTCCCTATATAAGCGGCCATGTTTTCTGTGCACGCTCTCTCGCGCTCAAGCTCTCCTACAACTAAGAAGGCTCTCCAATAAAGTGTGATCTGAGAAGACTCCTGGTGTGGTGGTCGTTTTTCCTCGCTGGTCGAGAAGGCGTTCCCCACAATGTTTGAAGAAAGACATGACAGGAATAATGGCTTCTTAACTCTTGGTAACTCTGTGCCCTGAGCTGTGAAAAATCTATATTAGATATAATCAATTGAAATCAATGTCATCTTTTACTAATTATGTGGCAGAGGTGATGGTGGAGATACATTTTCCTATGTCCATAAACTTCTACTGTTTGAAATAGCTTTCCTCCATCTTGCTGAACTCTCCCTCTATTAATCTTTGCTCTGCTAACCCTTTTTACAACTCAACTCTTCCCACACAGAGTCGCATGCCTAAAGAATTGCTCTTGTGGTTGTATTTGACTTACTACTTATCTTTCCTTTGGTAGTTTGTGTCTTTGTTCTTCATCTAGTTTCTAAGTTTCACAGGTTAGCATATCTGTGTGCATGTGTGAATGTATTTAAGTGATTTTGGTTTGGGCCATTTTTCATAGCATGAGATCATAGTAGACAACTAATACCTCTAGGATGATTGATGAATGCCATCCTTGCTTTAACCCCTGGTTATCATCCACCATAATGCAGACACTCAGAGTCCTTTGACTATGGTACCAGAACAGATTTCTATAAGAATAGGTATGGACTTAAAATTTAACTAATAGATGAATTTGGTCAATAGTTACTTTTCTGGGAGTAGAAAAAAATGTGAACCCATAGTATCCAACCAAGCACTACAGCAAAGTAATTATTTACATAAAGAAGTTTGGCTAAGTGACTCGCTTTGGTTGAACTGCCCAAAGAAAGAATTTCCTAAATCCATCCATCCTTCTATTCAACTCACCATTCACCCAACATTCATCAATCACTCTATTTATGTAACCCACCATTCTCCATTCATCCACCATCCAGCCAACCATCCATCACTCATTCATTCATCCAACATCCATCCATCCACCTATCCATCCAAGTAACAATCCATCCATCCATGCATCTATTCATTCACCATCTATCTAGCCATCTATCCTTCCAATCATTCATCCACAAAGCATCCACCCATCCATCCATCCATCCATCCATCCATTCAACTATTTATCCACTATCCAAGCATCATTCATCCATTCATCTACCATCCATCTAGCCAACCATTCATTCATTCATCTATCCATCCATTCATCCAGTCATACAGCCAATACTTAACTGAAGTTATTGAATCTCTTTTTATTTTTTTGATTTGCATTTTTTTAAATATTATTTTATTTTATTTGAGAACATACTGTACAGAGGGGCTACAATTACATGGGCAGGATAATGCATACATTTCTTACCAAGCATTGCAGCCTCCTCCTTTGTTTACCCTTCACCTCCCTTCCCAGCCTCCCCCTTCCCCCCACCCAATTATACCCCTCTCCCCCCCCCACCGACATTTGGTTTCCCTTATTTGCAATATCTAGTATAGGTATGAGTCAAGCAGAAAAGGTCAGATAATGTGATGTTAGGAAAATGAACCCTTAAATATGTATTTTAATGTTTTCGTTTCTTTCATGCATATGTTTCTAACGCATTTATAAGATTATTTCTTTGTTGCTTTGTATGTCCCTCCCCCACAGTGTAACCCCCGCTTTCACTATATTTGATGTCAGTATAACATGTGGAGGAGATGGGGGCAAACAAGTCGTTTAAGGATTCAGGTGGACCTGTTGCAACAATGAGAAGTACAAAATGTCATGTCAAAACCAGCATTTTTTAAATTGTGAAAATGCCATACATAGGGGTTACAATTACATGAGCAAGGCAATGAGTACATTTTCTTATCAAGCATTGTTACCTCCTCCTTTGTTTCCCCTTCCCATCCCTTCCCATCTCCTCTGCCCCCCCCAGTCCCCTGCCCTCCCCGCCCCCATGCCAAAGTTGTAAAGTTTGTTTTTTGACATAACATCTTGCACTAGCAGTGTATTAATGCTGGGAATCAAGTGATGAAAAAGAGAAAGAGTTCTCAACCAAGAAAAACTTTAATGGTGGGTACAATAGTTAAAACAAAAAAAAAAAGACAAAAATGTCCAATAACAACTACTATGCAGATAATAAAAATAAAGTAGGTGTTAGTGTGCATTAGGTTAGTAGAGTAGGAAAATATCTGTGATGGAGTAATAATAAAAGCTGAGATAAGCATACAAATCAAACACTTGCTGACCACAAACTATTCTTCTGAATAAGAGCAAAAAAAGATATAAATATCTTGAAGAGACAATGAGATTGGTGTTTTTCAAATAAAAGAAAGAAAGCAGAATGGGGTCTCATTAGGATGTACTTAAAAGCCAGGCTAAGGAGTTTTAATTTTATCCTATGTAGGGTGAGAAAAATGGAAGATTTTAAGCAAGGGATGGATATATGCTGACTGGACTAGGAGATGCCCTGATAGCAGTAAAGCAGTAATATAAAGGTGCTATATATAATGGTGGAAGGAACTGGCAGAGTAGCAATTTATTTATTTTTATTTTTTATGGTTTGTTTGTTGTGGGGCTTGAATTCAGAGCTGTCTCTGAGCTCTTTGACTCAAGGCTAGTGCTCTACCACTTTGAGCCACAGTTCTACTTCTGGTTTTTGAGTGGTTAACTGGAGATAAGAGTCTCACAGGGACTTTTCCGTCTGTGCTAGCTTTGAACTGTGATCCTCAGATCTCAAACTCCTGAGCAGCTAGTATCACAGGCTTGAGCCACTGGCACCTGGCTGGAATTGCAATTTATATAGATAGAATGGAATGTGCTTTGGTGATTTAACTAGTAAGACTATGATAAATTAAATGTTAGGTAGAACAGAGAAATAGAAAATAACTAAAGTATAGAATATGATGAAAAGGCACAGTATACTTACACTCAGCTGCGTAAGTGTAGCCCAGGCCCCTACCTGCTTACCTCTATTCATCCTGTCCACGCAGAAGGGAAATATAAGGGAGATAATAAAAGATGTTGAGAAAATAGCTCTCGTCTTCACAAGAGACAGTGTTGTTACAGGAGTGGGAAATGATCACTTGTTACATGATACACTCTCTCCACAGCTCTCTGCTTCTACCCCTGCATATGGGGGCATACCTCCACGGAGAGGCAAGAAGAAGTTGCAGGGTGGTTCATGAGGAAACTGGGCTCAGTGCATGACTCTGCTAGGTCACATCAAGGTCAGGCTGCATCTCCCTCTCTTCCATCCTCGGCAGGTTGTGGTAACCACTCACTCACTGCACATTGTCTTGCGGGGCTGGACTTTGCACTTGGTTTCACGTTTCTTCTGAGTGCATGCTTCAGGCAATGATTAACACCAGCAGAAACATCCCTGGAGATTAGATTTCATTTGCCATCCAGGCTGTGGAGCAAGGTGGTGAGA